>NC_056726.1:586309765-586472265 GCF_019279795.1 Protopterus annectens | reverse complement strand
ATCTGTAGGTCACTATACCTGTGTCTGCATTGGAAACTAGAGTAGGTGACTGAGACTCTGTCATGGATAATAGGTACTAAGCCAGATGTGTGATTTTCTTCCAGTCCAAACTATGTACACACGACTCACTTTTCGTGAAAGAAGAATCTCTAAGAAGTTAGAGGATAATTTTGGTCTCTGTCAGATGAGCTTGGAGCTCAGCCTTGTGCCTTTACGGGTGCTGCTGTCTCTCTCGAAATGCCAGTACCAGAAAGAAGAATGTAAGTGCAGGACTGTGGTTCACACCTTTGTAACCACACCCTCTGGAGTGTGACATCACTCTAACCAAACCCAAGTTAACAAGTAGGGGCATTAGACATGGCACTGACATTACTGTCAAGTTTGTTTTACCAAAATGCTGTGTCACATAGACTAGTTTAAAGGAATACATTCACATTTTATTTCCATGGTGAATAAAATTCAGTTACGCAATCATTACTTTTAAGGCTGTTTACATCTTTTTCTACTCCTGTGCTTTACTCTTGTTTATTTTATTTGAATATGTATGAAGTTGGGATTCCAGAGAAGTATGTAAGAGTGGTATAGGATATGTACGAGGGTAGTGTGGTAGTGGTGAGGTCTGCAGTGGGAGTGACAGATGCATTTAAGATGGAGGTGGGATTACATCAAGGATCAGCTCTGAACCCTTTCTTATTTGGAATGGTGATGGACTGGTTGACAGGCGAGATCAGACAGGAGGCCCCATGGACTATGATGTTTGCAGATGACATTGTGATCTGTAGTGAGAGTAGGGACCAGGTTGAGGAGACCCTGGAGAGGTAGAGATATGCTCTAGAGAGGAGAGGAATAAAGGTCAGCAGGACTAAGACAGAATATATGTGTGTGAATGAGAGGGACAATAGAGGAATGGTGAGGATGCAGGGAGTAGAGTTGGCAAAGGTGGATGAGTTTAAGTACTTGGGTCACAGTTCAGAGTAGTGGTAAGTGTGGAAGAGAGGTGAAGAAGAGAGTACAGGCAGGGTGAAATGGGTGGAGAAGAGTGTCAGGAGTGATTTGTGACAGACAGGTACCAGTAAGAGTGAAAGGGAAGGTGTACAAGAGGGTAGTGAGACCAGCTATGTTGTATGGGTTGGAGACAGTGTCATTGACAAAAAGGCAGGAGTCAGAGCTGGAAGTGGCAGAGTTAAAGATGTTAAGATTTGCACTGGGTGTGACAAGGATCGACAGGATTAGGAATAAGTATATTAGAGGGTCAGTTCAGGTTGGACGGTTTGGAGACAAAGTCAGAGAGGCGAGATTGCGTTGGTTTGGACATGTGCTGAGGAGGGACGCTGGGTATATTGGGAAAAGGATGCTAAGGATGGAGCTGCTAGCTGCCAGGTAAGAGGAAAAGAGGAAGGCCTAAGCTAAGGTTTATGGATGTGGTGACGGAGGACATGCAGGTGGTTGGTGTGACACAGCAAGATGCAGTGGATAGGAAGAAATTGAAAAACATGATCCGCTGTGGCAACCCCTAATGGGAACAGCTGTAAGAGAAGAAGAAGAATATGAAACCTGAATGCATTAATCATTTCTTAATCCATTCCTTTTGCAGTACTGCACTACCAGAAATACTCATTCTTTTCTTTTTTCTATAAATAAATCGTTTTGTGTGTGTCATTATGAAATTATATTAATTAGTGATTTGAGGTGATGATATATGCCATAGTATGTAGATTAGATTAGATATGGCTTATGCTTCATGATTATGCAGACTCAACTGTCTCTGGCTCCATTTTCCCTTTCCTAATCATGGGGACATTAGAGATTCACTAGGCTTGTCTGCCCATTCATTAGGACAGCTGGAGGCTGCTGTGGACTCTGATGCTTTCCACAGCATGTTCACAGTTACCCAAGGTCTGGTTACACAGATATGTTGTCTAACATGCCTGCCTAGAACTGAGATTCATAGAATGCCTAATTTGCGTATACTATGTGTTAGGTAGCCTGGATTTATGTGAATAAGTTCACGACCACCATTGCACAAGATAAGTAGCAAATAGTTTAGAAAACAGTAAACTTTCTCAAGTAAGAAGTAAATAGTAAAAATGTTAAAAATATTAGCAAGCACTTCATACTGATATTAGATTACACTGTTTGCTTGGAGAATTTTATTTTTATTGATCTGACTGCCAGATGTAGATGATTCATGGTATTTCTGATTAAATGAGTGTCATTCATGAATGGAAATTACAGCAGAACTGGAAATGTATATTGAAGTAGTCATAATGGCAATGTGACAGATATTCTGAAAATTTATTTTGGTGTCATTTAGTGATTATGGTATACATGACATGATGTAAGTATATACTTTAAAGTGACTGTAGTCTGATTGATGTACTGCATTTTCAAGAATGTACTGTAGTGTCAAGATACATGCTATTTTACTGGAAGATATCTTAATGCCACTCCTGAATGAAAAATGACAGTATGAATACAGGAAATTGTCAGGGGAAGGATAAAAGTCTTAAAGCAAAGTGCTTGCAATACTAGTTGAATATATTGACAATGGTGCACAGATTACTACAACACAGCTTTAACTTGCTTTACTGGGACTTTGCATGTTTGTATGAATAAGGTTCTTGTGTCACCAAACCAAGTTTTGTACTTAGATCTTTGATTTGTTTGTGATGAAAGCAGGTATGCTTTTCTTGCTGTTTCTGGTTGAAGACTGGATCAAAAGTTTCTGTGTATCACTTTGGAATGTTGTTCTAGGTACATTAATGATGCACCAACAGAGAACACGACAAAGAAAAGACAATTTTAGCCATGGGGAGAATTGAATCCTCATGGCAGTCCTTAGGACACAAGGCAAAAGTTGGAAAGACCCCAAAAGTTCCTCACCAAAAGGATAAAGGGGCTCAAACATATGTCATACGATGCCCGACTGAAGAAACTCCAGCTCTATTCAGTTGCATACCGTTTGCTCAGAGGTGATCTGTGCCTGACATACAAGGCCATGTCCAACCCGGAATTAAAGGACATGCTCCACCTCAAAAAATCCAAATCCACCAGAGCCACGAGAGCAAGAGACTTAAACCTCAACACGGATATAAATAGGACGTGCTGGAGGGACAGATTCATCACCCAGAGACTCCCTACACTATGGAACAGAATCCCAGTCCATGTGAGGCAGAGCCCCTCACTGACTCTGTTCAAGAGAAATCTTGACGAGTGGATGGGAGATCGTAGGTTTACCCCGGGAATCATCTCTGTATCACTGCTGGACAGAGGCACAGCAAACTAATGGGTATAGTATTCTCATCCTAAGGGGTGGTGAAAGCCACACACACTCTGGCTAGGCTTTTAAATGCCCTAGGGCAGATAGCCTAGTATGAACCTATGAACCTATACCTTTTTAGAGAATGTGGGGGAGGGGCAAACAATCTGAGAGGGCAAAAGCCTGGAACCAAGTGGTTTTGGATATAAATGCTGTTGGTGGAAGGAACTGCACATTAACGCTGTGCAAGAACAGAGCCAATGATATGGTAGGATGTGCAAAGGCAAGGCAGAATGCAATTGGCCAAAGTAATACTGGGAGGGCCTCCTACAACTAGCCCTTTAACACATGATGAGGAATACTTCCTTTATATTCATGGTGATGATTGTGACACAGATGATGATAGCACTGGTAAAATAATGGGTGGTGTGGACACTGGTTATTACCTACAACTTTAGCATCAACAGACATAGATTTATTGCTGTATACTAGGCTAACGACCACTAGGGCCCGAATAATCCTAGCCATGCAACCCAAATGTGATGCACAAATTTGATGTATATAGGGCATGATTTACTGATTGACTTTGTTCATCAGAGACATAGGTGCCAAACTAGGGGTAAATTTCTGATTACACATCCATTGGTCTAAGTTGACCCGCGGTAGTGGTGCTGTGGTAGCGTTGTCACCTCACAGCAAGACGTTGTCCCGTTCGATTCTCAGCTAGAGCATCTTCTGTGTGAAGGCATGCATGAATGGGCGTGCCTTCGTTGAAGGTTGTGTGTCAGGGCTGGTAACTTGGCACATAAAAATCCACTACCAAACATTAGTGGACCGGAGTTCCGCTGTAGTGACCCCTAACTGGGATAAGCCGAAAGACACTTGTGTTTAAATAGTGATAGGGAGGAACTCTGCTTCACATGGATGGGGAGCCAGTTCCAGAGAATGGGAATTTTCTGAGAAACATCTCTTTCCCACCAACATGTTATATTTACATTACAAGCAAAATTTAGGTCTTGTATTCTACTAGCTCTGATACTGTTTGTTTTGCGGAAGTGCAAAAGATTCCTCAAAACAGGGTCCAAGGATGCCTTGTATGCCAGGCAAAGATCACCTCTCAGACATCTGTATAATACAGAGTAAAGAGACAGGGCTTTGAGATGATCAGCAAAGGACATTGCTTTACTCCCTGCACTCTTTTTATAAGGAACCTTTGTGGACATTCCAGTTGATGCATGTGTCTGGTCAGGTACATACAGAAGGGGGCATTGTATTATATGATGGATCTGATGAAGGTCGAGTACATTGGTATGATGACCCCTCTGAACCTAGATCCCATGCCCTTGCTTATAAGTTAAGCAACATATCAGGATTCTTTTACTACCTTGGACACATGCTGGCCAAAGGTTAGAGTACTATCTACAACAGTTCCCAGATCCCAGACTACTGAATCAACTTCTGAGGGTGTTTTATTGATGACATAGTTACCTGTGGTGGCTGACTTCCCAAAAATTCTTGGCATTGAGTTTTTAAGCAATGGATTTGGCACCCAGCGTTTGTCTGTGTTGGTCCTTCATGAAGGGTGTTCTCATCTTGGGGGGACTAAATGGTTGCTTCCTATTTGCAATCATCTGTGAACTTGGTTAGCCAGAGGCTTTTGACATTTGCTCTGACATCCGAAAAGGAGATGCCAAAGAGGAGTGGGTCTAGCATAGAGCCTTGGGGGACTCCACTGGTGACCAGCCTCTTTGTGGAGGTGGCCTTACAAATTCTATCCTCAGTGAGCCAGCTAGCTATCCAGTGTGTTATAAGGGGGTTTATACCTAGTTGCATAAGTTTGTTGACAATGTCCAATTGGGGTTTTGTATCAAATGCTTTTGCCAGATCTAGGTATGTAGTATGCACAATTTTCCCCTCATCTATTGCCTTAGTCCACTAGATTCAGTAAGCATGACCTTTCTTTGACAAAGCTAAACTGGGATGGATTGATTGTCTGGAGGTCTCTTATGTCCTTGTTAATAATTTATATGATAACTGTTTCCCCAGCTTTGCAAATAAGACTAGTCAGACTAATGGGTCTGTAGTTCCCAGGTTCTGTTGAAGGTCCTCCCTTAAAAAGGGGAATGACCATCACAGTCCTCCATTCATATGGCACAAAGCCTGTTTTAAAAGTATAGTTAAATAATGACTTCAGGGGTCCTGATAAGTCATATTTTAGACTGTTCAGGAGGCATACTGAGATGTTATTGGGGCCCATTAAGGCGATGTTCTTAGTGAGTGCAGCCAGTACATGCTCCCTAGTTATAGTTGGAGGTATTATGTTTTTTGTGGGTATTTTTGGTGGGATCATTGGAGGTGAGAGTGGGTAAAGTTGAAAATACATTTGGCCGCTAACAGGTTCGCTATATCACCAGGCTTGGTGAATGTGTCACCACTAACCACCAGTTCAATACACTGCTGTGTGCTGCCCTTGAAGTTTCTAATGTAGCTTAAGAAGTCTTTATGGTTATCTTCACCTAGGAGGCTATGTTATCCTCAAAGTTGGCTTTGTTTGACCTAATTAGCCCTCTTAGTTGCCTACTTAATTTAATGGGAGCATTTTTATCTTTTGGGAAGTACCCTTCCTGATTTTTACCATATTTCTTTCCTTTTGTTGTATATCCTATTTAATTTGGGATACCACCAGGGCTGTTTGTTCCTGAGGCTATTTTTGGGTTTACTTCTGATAGGTACAGTGGCCTCTATGCAGCCATTGACATGGTTGCAGAGAGTTTCTGACAGCAATTCAGTATAGGCTGATGTATTCTTAGGGTTTGAAGGGGCACTGAATTTTGACAAACCATCACTTTATAAAATGTGATTTGCCTTGGAATAGTTCCTTACTATTACTGGTATTAATGGGATTGTGGAGTTGATTTTGAAGGCGACAGTTTTATGGTTGGTTCTTACCTGGGAGGATGAGACATTGGGAGGGGGTGCAGCATTCTCCCACATTTGTGAGTACGAGGTCTGGCATATTTCAGCCTCTAGTGGGAGTATTCATTATTTGGTCAAGGGTATTTGTACTTATAAAGTCCAGGAACCTCTATGCCTGTAGATGTTAGGCTGTATAGGATTCCCAGTCTATAGAGGGGTAGTTAAAGTTTCCCACAAATAAGGTGTTAGGATGGATGGTAAGTATATCCAGTAGGTCAAAGTATGCATTGTGAGCTTCTTGGGACATAAGGGGTGACTAATAGCTGTCCAGGATATGGTACGAGATTTTTGTCTGTGGTGATCTGCACATGGAGGAACTCCAGCATATCATCCTGTTTGACCACCCTAGATTTATACTTGTTACTGATGTATATTGAGACACCTCCACCTTTACCCCCTATCTGTGCAGCCACTGGTCTAAAAGTGTGGAAGGCACTGAAACTTTGCACTGCTTGGGTACTCTCTGCCGCTTTAAACCATGTCTTGATAACAACACGGATGTCTATATTCTCAAGTGTGAGGTGGGATTGGAGGAGTGTAGTTTTTTATTTAGGCTTCTGCCATTGAGCAGTAACACCTTCAGGTTCAGTTGAGCTGATTTTGCTGACAGTAGTATAGATCATTGTGTGTATTGTTCGTAGTCAGCCACTGTAACTAGACAGCATGTGCATATAACTACTGAGCATTTGCAAGAGCAGTACCATTTTGTACAGTCAGCCAGAGTGAATGCAGTCATGGAGATGCACATCCGAGTGAGTTTGAACTAATAAGTGAATCAGTTAGCTTAAATACCTGTTTCAATTACAGTTCCTGACATGTTCATGTACAATAAATATCTTGAACCCATACACCTCTTCTTCTCCTATTTTGAAAGCATGAGACAAGTGATATGGTGTCAGAAGTGGGATCTAAAGTTGAAGCAACATACAAGCCATGAGGCATGAACTCACAAACAGGTCAGTGGTTATTCAAAGGTATTAAAATTCATTTAAATGATTTTTCAGTCACTGAATGTGTGCCAAAGCATTTGAAATATTCAAAACAATTACCGAGATAAACAAAATGTCCGAAATTGTTACATACTGACAAAAGTATTCAAAATAAATACAAGTGTTTGAAATAATTTTAGAAATGTTAAAATGTACAAAAAGGCTAAAATGACAGCATTTCTTTGCAATGTACTACTTTTTCACATTATTTAAAGCTGTTTGAAGTGTCTGAAGTTTCTGGAATGTTCGCAGTGTTTGCAGTGTCAAAGTGAAGTCTTTTCAAAGTGATTGTTGTGCATTTGGACATAATTACAAGTACCTGGTCTATGTTTATGTTTGAATGTATTTTGTTGTTATGGCAGAGACCTGAACCAATGGTGTTTGATAATATTGCTGAGAACTGGAGAGTGTTTGAACAAGAATATGATATTTTCATGCAAGCTGCTTTTTCTTATAAAGATGCATGTACAAAGGCATGCATATTTCTTAATTTAGCAGGCTCGGGAGGGAACTCTCATTTGTGTATGCTAGGGAGGGGGAGAACTGCCATACTATGATACAAGCCGAAATGCTGGAAGACCCTGAGTGCTTAAAACGTAAATTTAGAGACATGTGTAACCCTCAAATGAATATTACAATGGAAAGGCACATGTTTTACACAAGAAATCAGAAGCCTGGTGAAACTACAGTAGCATATATTACTGACTTGAGAAATAAAGCAAAAATGTGCAGATTTGGTGATTTACAAGATGAGTTGATAAAGGACAGACTTGTGTGTGTTGTTAATGATGCAGTGAGAAAGATTTTGCTTTGAGATAGTGATTTAATGTTGAGCAAAGCCATCGAGAATTGTCAAATAAATGAGCTTACAGAGAGGCATACAAATATGCTTATGAATGAGAAAAACATGCTTGCAGTATCTACTAGTGCAACTGTTAATAGTGTACAACAGAAAGCTAAGATGAAAAAGAAATATAAACCTAAGAGTGTGCCACCACCAAATCATACCTATAAACAAAAGAGGTTGTTTGCTACTGCAAAATTTATTGTTAATTGTTGGAGGCAACCATGAAACTAAATGAGAAAAGTGCTTAGCTTTTGGTCAGCAATGTCACAAATGTAAAAGTGGAATCATTGCAAAAGGCTTTGCAAATCTAAAGTGGCACGTGCTTTTGTTAAAATAGAGCATTCAAAGAAGCAAGTAGACCAGATAGAAAGCAGCGAGCAAACTTTTTATGTTGAAGGCATCTCTATGATTGATGAAACTGTTAATACAGTAGATTATCAGTTGGCAGAAAAGGGTGAAATATTTGATACTATTCAAATGAATGGGAAACCTGTACAGCTTAAAGTACATACTGGGTCTAAATGCAATGTTATATCAGCTTTTACTATGGCAAACATTTGTGCTGATATAACATTGCATTTAGACACTGGGTCTAAATGCAATGTTAGATCAGCACAAATGTTTGCCAAAGAAGAAGCTGGTGAGAAAACTGATTCAGCAGTGTCCAAAACTTGTTGCTTATTGTGGTGAAGTGATTCAAACTGATGGCGCAGTAGTTATCACATGCCATTCTGCTGGGAACAGCTATGTCTTGCAGTTTTATGTAGTCAAAAACATGTGCAGTCACTATTAGGCCTCAATGACAGTTTGAGAATGGGACTGCTTTCATTTAATAAAAAGGTCCACCATACAGGTCTGAACAACCATGATAGTTTTACACAAAATATTTTTTAATGAATATGCTATTTTCAAAGATAGGTTGGCAAACTACCAGTCACACATTCCATGAAGTTAAACCATGAAGTAAGCCCAGTTGTCAGATCAGCCAGGAAGGTTCTGGTAGCAATGCAGAAGTGAAAACAGCACTCGACAAAATGGTGAATTTAGGTATGATAACTCCAGTAAAAGAACAACTGAATGGGTATCCTCCATGGTCGTAGCTCGTAAGAAAATCTCAGATGATATTCAAATATGTATGATCCCAGAAATTTAAGCAATGTGCTTAAATGTCCTCATCATCCGATGTGCATAGTAGAAGTAGTAGCAGCTCTTATGTCTAATGCCACTATTTTTTCAATCTTAGATGGAAAAAGTTCATTTTGGCAAATTTAGCTGGATCACAAATCTTCATTGTTAATTACTTTCAGTACACCATTTGGTACATACAGATTCTTGAGAATGTCATTTGGGATAAATTCTGCCAGCGAAGTATTTTGATGCTCTATGGCACAATTTTTTTTTAAATTTTCTATGTGCTATCATAGTAGACAACATTATTGTAGGGGGCAGAGGTGAAGACGAACATGATAGAAACCTCAAGAAAGTTCTAGACTATGCATGTGAAGTCAGTTTTAAACTGAATCCTCAGAAATGTAAATTCACACTGAGAGAAGTTGCTTATGTGGGTCATTTGTTTACTAGTTCTGGCTTACAACCAAATCCATCTAAGCAAGTAGCAATTCTTAAGCTGCCAGTTCCAGACAATGTCACATCTTTGCAACATTTTCTAGGTATAGTCAACTATTTAGGAAAGTTCATCCCAGACTTGAGTGAGCTTTCAGCAGCATTATGTGAGGTGACACACACAAATGTAAATTGCTCATGTTTAGAACATCATCAAAAACCATTTGACATTCTGAAACAGAAAATTGCCAGTCCACCAACATTGAGATATTATGATATTCACAAACAAGTAACTTTCTTGTCATGCTTCTAAGTATGGTCTTGGTACAGCATGTCTTTAAGAAGGCATACCAATAGACTATGCATCCAGAACTTTACCCCAATCTGAGATGCAGTATGTGCAAATTGAAAAAGAGCTTTAGGCAGTAGTGTTTGCATGTTCCATAATTACATTTATGGCAAACCTGTTCAAACAGAGACTGATCACCAACCTCTAGTGACAATTCTAAAAAAGCCAATACATTCAGACCCAGCACGTCTGCAATGCATGATGTTAAAATTGCAAAAGTACAATTTCATTATTGTTTATACAAAATGCAAATAGTTATACCTTGCAGGTGCTTTATCAAAAGCACCTAGGCAAACAACAGAACAGCATGACAATGGAAAGCAGACTTTGAAATCATGGAAGTTAAAAATCTTTCCTCATCATGTCTTGATAAACTCAGAAATCACAGAGCTTTAGACCCTGTTCTCCAGAAGCTGAAACATTTTATCAATCAAGGATGGCCAGTGCGACAATCCAGTTTACCATTTGACATACAAAAGCATTTTCCTTACCTAGACAAGCTCATGATGGAAGATGGAGTCATTATAAAAGGTCTTAAAGTAGTTATTCCTTCAGGATTACAACAGGAATATATCCAGATTTCGCACTCTGGTCACCTGGGTACTGATTCAACCAAAAGAAGGGCAAGTGGCGTAGTATTTTGATCTTTTATGTCAAAAGATATAGAGAAGGAAACTCTAGCATGTTCTATTTGCAATAGTATTAAATCGTACCAACAAAAAGAACCACTTCAGCTAAACCCAATTCCTGAATTACCATGGTCAATCACTGCTACTGATATTTTTAAATGGAGTGGTTCGCATTATTTAGTGATAGTAGACTCTTACTCGAATTGGCTTAAAATTGACCTTCTTCCTAATCTAACACCTAGCACAGTCATTACAAAATTGAAGAGACATTTTTCTGTCCATGGAAGTCCTCACAAAGTCATATCTGACAATGGTACACAGTTTACAAGTCAGCAGTTCAAAAAAATTGCTGAGTCCTGGGTCTTTGTCCATGTTACAAGTAGTCCTGAGTATCCACAGTCCAATGGATTAGCTGATCGTGAAATTCAAAGTGTGAAATGTTTATTAGAGAAATCCAAGAGAGATGGTGACAATGTTTTTCTTAAACTACTCAATTACAGAAACATTCCCTGAGATAACTTGCTTGGTTCACCTGCTCAGAGATTAATGTCTAGACAGACAAGAACAACCTTGCCAGTAAGGAAACAACTCTTCATTCCAAATGCTAAGAACAACACAGTAGTCAACACTCAACTTTTGAAAAAATGTCAGTCACAAAAGTTGTACTACAATAAATCTAGAAAACCTCTTAGACCATTGAGACAAGGAGAGATTGTATGGATGCAAACATCTAAAGGGTATGACTGAGTGGGAATAATCAAAAATACTTGGAAGAATCGATCTTATATTGTACAATCAGAAGGAATGGATTTCAGAAGGAACCGAAAACATATACCTCCATTCTCCGAACCAGTGATGCAGCAAATTGCCTGTGCCAAAGACTCTATTTCTCAGAGTGACCCTACACTTGTTCAGACTTCAGAGGACAGTGTACTTACGTCAAATAATCCTGATGCAATCCCCAAAGTTGCTATTGAGAAGAATTCCCCAGAGACTCTCCCTGTTGCTAAGCCCAGTCAAAGTTTTTATGTAACTAGATTTGTAGGAGTAACCTGCAAGATGTCAGATCACTAAGGGACAGCTGCGGCATACTAGAGTGGTGAGAAATGACCAGGAAGCAGACGAGAGGATTGAAACATGCCATTTGTTTCTACTTTAGAGACAAAAGTGCTCAATAAAAACTGTTTGTGTGGATTTGACCTTGGTTTCCTGCTTTTGTGAACTTATTGGTTTGTGTGGAGCAGTGTTTTTATGTAACTAGATCGGGTAGAGTTTCCTTTCCAGATCCATTCCAAGATACACAGCAACTTGGACTTGAGCTCTGATTTGTTGTTAATATTGAAGTGATATCTAGCATGTAGATTGTCTTGTTCTCCTATTGCATGTTGAACAAATCAAAGAGGGAGGATGTAGATCATTGTGTGTATTGTTCCTAGTCAGTCACTGTAGCTAGACAGCACATGCGTATAAGTACTAAACATGTGAAAGAACAGTGCCATTTTGTACAGTCAGAGTGAATGCAGTCATAAATGGAGATGCACATGTGAGTGTGTTTGAAGTAATGAGTGAATCAGTTAGCTTAAATACCTGTTTCAATTACAGTTCCTGACATGTTTATGTACAATAAATATCTTGAACCCATACACCACTTCATCGTCTCTTTTGAATGCATGAGACAAGCGACAAGTAGGTTTGTCAACTTGGCATTCCCTAAAAAAAGGCTAATGTAGAAGCATACTTTTCCCAACTGCAAATTAAAATACAAGGCAAAGGTCCCAGAACAAACTTAAAAATGCAAATCAATATTTTTTTTGGCTAAAACATGGGGAAAACAAAAAGGCAGAAAACAACAAAGAAGTGTCACCATACAGGTCACTATAAGTGCAACTTAAATATTTAAGCAGAAGTGAAAATAATTCTCTTTCCTTTCTGGTAAGAAGCTAGTTAGCCACAGTTCCACACCTCTCCAAGTCCTGCACAAAAGACATAAGCTAAGGTTGGTTTCACAACAGTAACTATATTTATACATTGAACCAAATTCTGAAATGGAATGATTACTTGTAACAGATGACAATTACTATTTACAAGTGAACCATCCACTTCTGTACAAAATGGCAATAAACATAGTGAGCATGGTAAGTGTCCACCACACCTCCTTACACAACATACATTAGTATATGCCAGAAATTTGATTTGTAATGTATTCAATTAATTCTTTACAGGGTCAACAACAGAAATAAACAGTTCCTCTGTACCAATAAATTTAGAGGATATCAGCAGTAGAATGTCAGAAGATAATAGTGAATTCATAGTTGTATTTATGAGACAACCAGAGGAAAGTGGCACACAGCCACAAAGTTTAACGGCAGGATCTCATACCCCACGTGGTTAGTAAGTCTGCAGGAAGTGACACTAGATTACAAAGTGAAGTACAGGGTGACATTATACTACAAATTGTGCAGGTAGAAAATCCATGCACCTGTACACTAGTGTCTCCACACCTGCAGGAACACCTTCTGGATGACAGCAGAAATTCAGAGGTAACAGTGTCCACAGTAACACCTTTACAAAGGGATACCAGGTGCAGGCACATGTCATAGCTATCCCAGCAGACAAGTAAAGCATTGACTGTCCAGCAGCAAATGTGCTGTGCCATTCTTATGGCTCAATGCAATGTCACAGAGAGTCAACTAGAAGTGGTCAGAATACTCCAGGGTGTACGTGATGATTTCCAGCACAACATGGAAATGGCAAAGAGTAGGGCTAATGCCATTACTGCATTGTTCTGTAGTATGGTGGCACACCAAGCATCCAAGATTACCTCCATTTGTACACTAGTACGGACTTACCAGACTATGAGTCAGTTTTGGAAGGGGCAGAGGAAGTGGTACTGTCCAGAAATTAAGAAGCTGATCACATGGCATTACAAGTACTTCTCAGGAAGGTATTGGAAAACTTAAGGGGGAACAAGCACAACAGATTTCATGCAGGCCACATCAGTGTTCACGTACACATAGCAGAACCTCTCATTCAAGATCCTGGTTCTGCAGCACTGTGATATCGATGTCTGTAGGATCACTTGCATCAAGTAGGTCATGACATCATAGGAATTCACGATTTAGCTCATATGAGAGTCCTTCCTCAAGATTACATGCACTTTCATCTACTCTACCTTTAGGAGATATCATGTACTATACATTTAACCTTGACTTACTGTGATTCAGGGTAGACATTTCAGGTAGTTACAATCTAACTGTTAACACACTCAGATGTCAATGTTTAACTTGAAAGGCAAAGGGTTATTAAAAAAAATGATGAAAAAATTAAGAATATATGAGTGCATTATGTTAACCAGTATTAATTTACTTTGCATCTGCATGCATTTTATTTCAATAATGGTATTGCTTATTAAAGAAAATCTCTGGAAAGAAAGCTGTGTATCTTAAGATTCATACTTCACTGATTTACACCATTAATTGTCTAGCCATTATTAATGTTACAGCTGACAATTGTTGAAAACATAAAAGCATTAGTTTCTGCCATCTTTCTAGATCTTACCAAAATTTTCAATATGGTGAACCACAACAAACTCATTACTGCTTTATCTGAACTGAATCTTTGTCAATCCACAACTGAATGGTTTCAGTTACCTAACTGGGAGATAGCAGGCAGTTAAATAGCATCAGGAACTGTCTTCTCTTCGGCCTGTGACTCTAGAAGTCCCAAGTGGGAGGTTGGCATAATGGTTAATGTGTTTACCTTACAGTTACAAGGTACAGGGTTTGATTCTCACATAGGGTAATTGGCTAGGATTAAAATGGCCCAGAAGGGCTGTTAGCCTAGTACTAATCTATGAACCTATGAATCTACTATTTCCTGTATTCACCAACAACCTCCACACATCTGCACTCCACTCAACAGTAATCCAATAAGCAGATGACTCCACACTAATATGCATCATCTTCCCTCCAAGTATTACAACAGCATACTCAAGACTCATTTCTCTGGTGGCTCACCAACACTCAACTAATAATAAACCCTAATAAAATAAAATTACTTATCTTCCAGCCCACTCAACACACATCTGCAAACATGATCTTCAATATTCTTTCCCACAGCAACACTATTATACCTCCTGTTACATATACCAAACTTCTAGACATAGAGATTGATCACAACATGACATTTGATGTCCATAACTCACATACAATAAGAAAGTGCATAAAAAATAGGAACACTTTACAGAAATAAACAGTTCCTAACTGTGACAAGCTACCTGGAGTTTTGCAAATAATTATATGTCATTTGAATATTAATATGATTTATATAGAAGTGTGACAGAAGGAGATACTGCCAGCCCAGCTATCTGGAATTTTATAAGTGGTTGTGTGTCATTTGTGAATATCAGCATGATGCATATGCTTGTGTTACAAATGTATTAGAATTGTATGTCATATTGTATAGATGTGCGGAAAAGATATTTTGAAAAATACTGAGCAGAAATGCATATACACTATTGTAGCTGTTTAGATGTATATGTATTTTAACAATGGGGACTGAAACAAAAGAAGTTAACTTCAGAAGAATAGCTGAAAACTTAAATTACTTTATAACCACATAATAAAAGAGATATTATCTTTCTATTTCAGTGCAACAGGAGACATAATGTCTAGAACTAGACGTTTTTTGTATTGTCTTTAAATGTGGAGGAATGTAAATTATTTTACGACTTCCACTATTTGCCAAAAGATCTAAGGTCTATGTGTTTTCCCAGGTAGATGCTAAAATCAATGGCTGTGAGCCTGGGAACTGATAGTCAGATGACTAGGAGTGATGTCATGCTGCCATCTACCCCAGCAATAACATTTGAAATACTAATTTTAGAACTCTCTGAGAGAGAGAGAGACTGTGCATTTTGTATTTTGTCTTTGACCTGACAGCATCAGCTGGAAGACCCACTCACCACATCTGTCTTGCCTGGCTCTGTAAGCAAGTTAACTAGGGTGCACTAATTTCCCTTAGATACAGACAGGAATATACTGGAGTATAGCTAGGATGTTTTCTTTATTTATTTAAGACTGTCCTGAAATGTTGTTTTAAGTATTTCCTGTGATTTTGAACTCTGATGTAAGTGTGATTATTTACTGAGTATTTTCTTGTTCTTTTATTATTTGTTATTAAATATATTTAAACCTTTCATTGTGCCTGATAGCTGTGAGACATATTTAACTTCTGGGAGTACTTGCATATTTATTTGGTGACACTGTGGGCCATTTCTAATAGCCTTACTCTTGGTCAAACTACCATTTGGATTTATAGTAACATTACACAGTAAGATTGGACATCATTTGTTAAGGGCTTTAAAGTAGCTGATAAGGAGTGGTTGGTGGTGACAGAATGCCAGCAGTGAGTTGTCTGGAGACAACAAGGGTACCAAAAAACCACAAGAGGTTATGTCCTATCTTAGTAAATGGGAAACAGGCCACTGCTAAAAGAGACACAGCTTCTGACCAAACCATTGTGGAGTCTGCAATGGTTAAAGGGGAGCACTACTTGCTTAGGCAGTCTACTCCAGTCAGAGCTTTAGGAGGGACTCCATTCCAAATATCTTTGGCTAGTGTTCAGCTTGACTGGGAGGGTGGAAAAGGAAGCCAACAAGTAGGTGTGTTTGAGGATATCCCTGCAGATGTCCTGATAGGGAATGATTTTGATAATGCAGTACCTTGTGTGCATGCAGTGACAGTCAGTCAGGCTTGGAGACAAGCGTGTGAGTCTGGTAGCATGGGAGGGGGCAGACAGACTGCAGACTTGAAGCCAGGACAGGTGTGGTGGTTACTTCAGAGAGGAAGCTACCCTGTAGCAGTGACCCTGAAGGTGACCCACAGCTGCTTGTGGGTACTGATGTTCCCTTGGATAGAGTGACTGCAAGGGCAGAGTTGTTTAGTAGTACCCAGGCTGACAGTAAGGCGCCACTGTCAGAGGATGCCAGACTTCCTGTGGAAGGGGAGCTGGGAAGGGTTACAAAGAGAGAGTTGAGACAAGCTCAGCTCTCAAACTCTATATTACCAGGCCTGAGGGAGGTAGCTAGTGAGGCACCTGATTCTCAAGGGAAGGGGGAATCTGTATACTGGGAAAGAGGGTTACTGTACAGAGAATGGACCCCTGAGGAAGGGCTACAGGGTGAGAGAATACAGCAGTTAGTAGTGCCCAGAGCCTATCATCTGGCACTTTTAGCCATAGCCTGTGACATTTCCTTTGCAGGTTATATGGGCATAAAGCATACAAAGAGACATATTTTGCAGAACTTTTATTGGCCTGGGATTTACAGAGATGTAACAGGGCACTGCAGGACCTGTGAGCAGTGCCAAAATGTAGGCAAGACAGGGGCCAAGGTCAAAGCTCCTTTGATTCCTTTGCTTGTGATTGAGGAGCTATTTCACAGGGTAGCTATGAATACTGTGGTGCCTCTGAGTACCCCAAGTTCCACAGGGAAGATGTATATCCTAGTGGTAGTGGATTATGCTACCAGATACCCTGAGGCAGTGGCACTATCCTCCACTGAGGCAGAAAAGGTGGCAAATGCTTTCTTAGAGATTTTCAGCAGAGTAGGTTTCCCAAAAGAAACACTGACTGAGGTGCCAATTTCATGTCAGACCTGCTGGGTTGTCTGTGGGAATGCTGTGGGGTGAAGCACCTAAACACCACCCTCTACCATCCCCAAACTAATGGTCTGGTGGACAGGTTAAACTCTACCCTAAAGACCATGCTACAGGCATTTGCAGCCCAGTTCAAGAGGAAGTGGGACAAACATTGTCCCATTTATTATTTGCTTATAGAGAGGTGCCCCAGGAATCCACAGGTTTTTCACCATTTGAGTATCTGTATGGGCATAGGGTGACAGGACCTCTAGATCTGATTCGAGATGAGTGGGAGGATGTGTGAATCCCACAAAGAGTCTGTTGTGTCATATGCCCTAAACCTCAGGACAAGGCTCAGAGAGTTCATGCGCTTGGCCTAGGAGAACCTGGCAGAAGCCCAACAGCAGAAAAGCATCTGGTGTGACAGGAACGCTCGAGCTAGAGAGTATGCTGTAGGGCAGCAGGTAATGGTTTTCATTCCTGTCAGATACAACAAGCTGCAGGCAGCTTGGGAGGGACCCTTCAAAGTGGTAAGGAAGGTCAGTGCTGTTAACTACATGGTAAAACTGCTAGTCAGGAGGCAGGAGCACAAATTGCATCATGTTAGCACTATGAAACCTTATTTGCAGTATAAGGTAGGAGGAGTCTGAGGGGGATAGATGGCTACATGGAGCCAGCCAGCAACATTCCAAATTACTATGGTGGAGCCTAGGACTGCAGGCATATATGATGAGACAGTGCAGCACTGTGCTGGAATCAGCAATGCCATGGTAGCTGGAAGCTAAAGAGAGGGTATAGGTTAGTGTATTTCCAGACTGCTCACCCTCCTAGGCAATGTTTCTCAAGGGGGGAGGGGTGACAAAGGGAAATACTGCCAGCCCAGCTCTCTGGAATTTTGTAAATAATTATATGTCATTTGAATATTAATATGATTTATATAGAAGTGTGACAGAAGGAGATACTGCCAGCCCAGCTATCTGGAATTTTGTAAGTAGTTGTGTGTCATTTGTGAATATCAGGATGATGAATATGCTTGTGTTACAAATGTATTAGAATTGTATGTCATATTGTACAGAGATGTGTGAAAGAGATATTTAGTAAAATACTGAGCAGAAATGTATATACATTATTGTAACTCTTTAGGTGTATATGTATTTTAACAATGGGGACTGAAACACAAGATAGCTGAAAACTTAAATTACTTTATAACCACATAATAAAAGAGATGTTATCTTTCAGTTTCAGAGCAACAGGAGACATAATGTCTAGAACTAGAAGTTTTTTGTATTGTTTTGAAATGTGGAGGAATGTAAATTATTTTATGGCTTCCACCATTTGCCAAACGCTCTAAGGTCTATGTGTTTTCACAGGTAGATGCTAAAATCAATGGTTGTGAGCCTGGGAGCTAATTGTCAGATGACAAGAAGTGATGTCATGCTGCCAGCTATCCCAGCAGTAATATTTGAAATATTAATTTAAGAACTCTCTGAGAGAGAGACTGTGCATTTTGCATTGTACCTTTGCATTGTGTCTTTTACCTGACAGCATCAGCTGGAAGACCCACTCACCATATCTGTCTTGCCTGGCTCCGTAAGTAAGTTAACTAGGATACAGTAATTTCTCTTGGCTACTGCCATCTGCCATCTCATCCACTACTTCTATACAAGACTTCAAAAATTCACTTAAAAAACACCTATCAAACACATGGCTCTGCAACTGCAACTGTCCAGGCTAGCACTATTCTACTCTCTCCATTGTTTAGATTCTGACTCCACGCTATCTCAACATTATCCACGCCTCCTTTCTCTATACATCTAATACTACTCAGTGTATATAGTGCTCATCACTGAATTACACATGCATGTACCTTACATGATATATACCTATGTAGTCATTTGTCTGTCTCAGAACATTTTCTGTAACTGCAGTTTTATTTGTTTAGAGACTTGTAATTGAGATTGCCTGTATTCTATGTTGTATATTGTGAGATGTTAACTGTGGAGCTTTTCTCCCCGGGCCTCTGCTGAAAAAAGAGCCATTTCCAGTCGGACTTTCTTGGTAAACAAATTTAAAATAAATAAATAAACAATAAATAATGTAAAGACACTATTTAGAGAAACACTTCTTAGAAAATAAAAAGGATCTAGTTTGACACTGTAAAATGTATTTTAATTGTATTCTGCCTGACACTGTTGATATTATATAACTTAAAAGATTTTGATTCATAGATATCCTGAGGCTGTGTAGGAATTGCCTCGTGTAAACTGACAACCCACTACTCCTAAACCACTCAAGCTCAATTTGTGATAGATGCATATACAGCAAGAATTTGGAATCCTTGCTGTCTCATTCACAGAACAGTGGCACTGAACAGGTTGTCAGCCCACATACTACACCTCCTGCACAAACCAGGCTCTCAACACATAAACCATCATACGCGGAGGTACTCACCATAAATTTACCTAAACACTAGAGACCTCTGAAACTAAAACATGCTACACCTAATACAGTACCTACAGCACTCAATACACATAAAACCACAAGCACAAGTGTTTCACCAAACAAGCCCATAAGGCAAAGCACATCTAAACCAAATTTGTTGCTCATAGGCGACGGTATAGTGAGACACACAGATGTTCCACTCACATGCTGGACAAGGAGAAGGTTACGGTCAGCTGTGTGCTAGGTGCCAGGATCCATCAAATCACACATGCACTCAAGTCTTTCCACAAGTACAGTTACGACTCCGTCATAGTTCATGTTGGTGTGAATGACTTCAGACGTACCTCTCTGGACTATATGAAGACAGACATGACTGAGCTCTCTGAATATGTGTCTCAGGCAGGTATTTTCCCTAGCCTTGAGCAGCATACTACCTTCACCTAAGATGATACCACAACATAAACAAAAAATGATTGACTTCAACAATTGGCTTAGTTTCTGGTGTCATTCTAAGGGGATCCAGTATCTGTCAACCTGGGATGACATGGTAGATAAACCACTCTGCTTTGACAGATATGGTCTTCATCTGTAACCGCTGTGATTTCGGTTACTGGCAAAGGATTTTGCCTCCCCATAGTGCCTTTTTTAGGCAATGTCACAACAATCACAACAACAAAATTCCCGATGTAAAGATACCTTCAAAAAGCAATCTCAAGGTTATGCTGCAAAATGCTACAAGTCTAAACCTAAAACTGGACTCACTGGAAGTAGCCCTCACCTTAGAAGATGCTGACATCTGTGCAGTCAAAGAGATTTGATTTAAGACTGTGGAAAGCACCCCAGTCATACCAGGTTATAATGCCTTCCACACATTTAGGCCACAAACTGAAAGTGCGTAAACTAAAGGTGGTGGAGTATCAATATTCATCAAAGATAAATACACCTCTTGAATAGTTAAATAAAATAATTCCCTTGAACTAATCCAGGTCCAATTAACGGTGGGTAAGACCCCTCTCCAAATTATTGCCAATTATAGGATCCCCTCCATGAACCAGGATACCTACACTGCATACTTGGATCCACATGACTTGCTCAAGATACAACCAAACACTCTGGTTTTATGTGACTTTAACTACCCATCCAGAGACTGGGTAAATTATATATATTCTAACACACTTGCCCAAAGGTTCTTGGATTTCACCATCTCCAATGCCCTGGACCAATTGTTTGATACCCCCACAAGGGGCCCAAACATTCTGGATCTGGTGCTCACTAACATGGGTGATCGTTGTACCACCCTATGTGTGCAGCACTCCCTAGTGATGTCTGATCATAAATCAGTCTCTTTAGAAGTAACAATAATATCTGACCCCCCCCCCCCACTAACATCACTAGACTAAAAAACAGAGCCAATTGCAACCTAATATGTCATGGCATTTATGATGACCCTCCACTGTCAACCAATATGTGACCTGGATATCCCATCTCTGGGCCAGTAATCAAGGAGCATAAATCGGCACCACTGGCATCTGTAGGGGGACGTTCACTGGCAGGATAACAAGTACACACACTGTTTTTCCAGATGCAGCTCACTGCATCAAATGCAATTTCCCTCAAGAGCACACAGAGACCACAGTCAGTCCGGGGCTGGGTTCTCTCTCTTTCTCTAGATCCCCAGTAAGACTCCCCACTGGCACAGCTATAGAGTTCAGTCCTTAGCCAGCATTCCAGGGCAAGTCCTCCAACACTCTCTCTCTCTGTCCAACCAGTCCTTCGTGTCCCTGCCCAAGTAGCTGACACATATACTCTTTGAGATTTGATTTACACAAGTAGCTGACACATATACTCTTTGAGATTTGATTTACACACACACACACACACACACACACACACACACACACACACACACACACACACACACACACACACACACACACACATATGTTGGCACAGGTTTACTAACTATGGCCCCTCTTGCTCAGACTATAAGGTAGTTTTCACTGGTATACAGCCCTTCTTCCAGATACCGTAAGGCTCTTCCAGGGGTACCCAATATACTGTGTGAAATTAATATTAATACAAATGGTAGTTTGATCAAGAGCAAGGCTATTAGGAGTGGCCCACACAATGTCACCAAATACATAAGCAAGTACTCTCAAAACTTAAATATCTCTACAAAGATAAGCCACAATGAAAGGTTTAAATATATTTAATAATAAATAATAAAAGAACAAGACAGTACTAAACATATATTCACGGTGACATCAGAGTTCAGAATCACAGGAAATATTTAAAAGAATATTGCAGGACAGGCTCAGACAAATAAAGAAAAATATCTAAACTAAGCTTTCCTATATTTCTGACTGAATCTAAGAGAATTATACTATTCCCTAGTAACTTACTAATGGAGCAAGGCAGATAATGTGGTGAATTGTTCTTCTTGTTGTCAGGTCCAAGACTGAATACAGAATGCTCTGTCTCACTCTAAGAGACTTCTCAAAATATAATAATATTACTGCTGGGATAGCTTGCAGAATGACATCACTTCTTGTCATCTGACTTCTAGCTCCCAGGTAAAAACCCCATTGCTGGCAGCTGGCAGTATTTAGCACCTACTCATAAAAACACACATGCAAGGCCTTTTACTCAGATCTTTTCAGTTTCTGGAGGTCATAAAACAACTAAGCACTTACACTCTTCCTAAGTGGCAATTAATTCACCCCAAAGACAATACAGAAAGCTTCCTAGTACAGACTTTGTGTCACTGGCTGCATTGAAACCTGTGAGATAGCATCTTTATGGCCTAGCCTATTAAGCAATTTAATTTGAGATATTTTTCTAAAGTGTGCTGGACTGAGGTTAACCCTCCAGTTTCCCCTGTTAAAATATATAGATTTAAACAGTTACAATAGTGCATGTACATTTCCATTCTCTTCCAGTAGGGCACACTGTGGATACATTTTAAACACAAGCACTTTACAAATACCTTTTCAACACAAATATGTGTACAAAGCAGTTTGATATATACATGACATACAGTTTTAATACATTTATAACACAAGCATCTTATATAAATTAATTTGATATTCACAAATAACATATACTTATTTACAAAATTCCAGCTAGCTGTGCTAGCAGTACCTCCTTTCGTCACAGCATTAATAGCTTCATAGCCCCTACCCTCATTGATGGCATGGACGCCTATACTGGGATTTACATCAATGACTTGTATAAGCATCTATACAAATGTATTGACTCAGCTGTACCTGATAGGATCAAAACAAGATCCTCAAGAAAACAAACCTGCTTGGTGGACATCCGCTATTAAGAGGTTATACAATAAGAGAAAGAAATTGCTGTCCAAGAGCAGGAAGAAACTGTCTCTGAAATGTAAGCATTCCCTACTTAGCTTAAACAAGCAAATAAGGCACCTGGTGAGGCATTCTAAAGCTATCAATGAATCCATATTTGCCTCCTTCACTAAAGATAACCATAAGGCCTTCTTTAGCTATGCCAGAAACCTTAAAGGTAAAACCCAGCTCTGCTCAGAACTGGTTGCTAATGGCACCACATATACAGAACCCACAGAAATAGCCATCCTGCTAGTTGTCAGGTTCAGTGAAAACTTCTACCCCCCCCCCGTCCCCACTACATATCCCCCAAAGCATCCCTACCACCTGTCCTCCACCTAGTATCTCCAAGGAGCAGGTCATAAACATTCTCTCCAAAGCAAAAACACAGCCTCTATGGAACCTGAAAATATCCCAGGCTATGTTCTAAATTAATTAAAACAGGAACTAGCTGCACTGCTGGGTAGCAGCCTAAGCACTGGTTTTGTAGCTGCTGAATGGAAAACAGCAACCATTATGCCATTACATAAAGGAGTTACCTCCACAGACCCTGGGAACTACAGACCCATAAGCCCGACCAGCCTAATCTGCAAAGCTATGGAAAGAATAATCATGGATCTTATCCACAGAGATATAGAAGACCTCCAAACTCCTGATCTGACCCAGTTTGGTTTCATTAAAGGGAGATCCTGTCTCTTGAACCTGGGGGACGTCTTTCAGACATTCACCAAAGCCATGGACAAAGGCAAATCCATGCATACAGCCTACCTGGGCATGGCCAAGGCCTTTGATATTATTCCCCATCAGGCATCTTTGATAAACTCACCCAGCTAGAGATCAACCTGCACATTGTCAGGTGGGTTGCAAACTGGATTACCGATAGAATCATCTATTTTTACTGTGTGTTCTATCTCCACCAGCAGGCCCTTAACCAGTGGTGTTCCACAGGGATTTGTGCTGGGGCTCCTATTGTTTGGAATCTATTTCTTGGATGTACAGGCTAATACAAAAGACCTATGGCTGACAAATTTTGCTGATGATTGCAAACTGGGTGCAGTCATCAAGTCCCCAAATGATGTCAACACCCTACAAAAGGGACTTACCAAAGTCATGGGCTAAAACTCAATGCAAACAAAATACATCATCATCCCCTTCAGCAAAGGCGATGTCCCTGAAGATTACCATATTAATAACAACACCCTAAGCATGCAATCAGTGCTGAGAGGTTTGGGGACACAGGTTGACAGCAACCTTTCCTTTGACCACTACGTCTCCACAGTGGTAAGAAAGTCTTTCTACATCATCCACCTTATAAATAAGGGCATTGCATCCACAGCAAAAGAGGTTATAACCACCCTGTCCTCCTCACTCATCAGGCCAATTATAGAGTACAGTGCTACTTTTGGTATGTACCTTACCATGCACCTGCAGCATCTGGAAAGACCTCAAAATTTTCTTTCAAAGAAAATTCAGGGTCTTCAGCATATGACTTCTGCCTTGCAAATAAAGCAATCTCAAATCCTGCTTTAATGTAAATGCTTCACATTCGTAAATCAAATGGTATAAGATGCACTCGCTCTAGGGAGCTCAACCTAGTATGTGACATCAACCTTACTTGCTGGAGAGACAGATATGTCTCACAGAGATTACCTCTCCTAAGGAACACACTTCCAATTCAAGTGAAGAACCCCTCGCTGACCCTATTTAAGTGTAATCTGGATCACTGGATGGGAAACCGCAAATTCTACCCAGGAGTTTCACCTGTGGCCCTCTTGGACAGGGCCAGTAGTTGTTGATTTAGTTCAGCTTAATACCTTGATATTCCTGGGAACAGAGGTTGTACTTGGCTAGGCTTGTAAGGACCCTAGGGCCATTAGCCTAGTAACTTTCATTGATCCTATGATTCTACTGTGTGTACTGCTTTTCTCCCAGTGCCTCTGCTGAAAAGGAGCCTTTGTGCCCCACAGACTTCCATGGTCAACAAATGTAAAATAACATAAATGTAAAAAATAAATATGGCATCAGTATCCTGCTATATAAACTAGCACAGTTGCCACTTTGCCCTCAGCATTGGACAAATGAAGATGTGTGTGAGGACACAATTTATTGTGCATGACAATAATAAATAATTTGATGTGTATTACCTTAGCAGAGAACATTTCAAATGTGCAATAGTTAAAATTGAGTAAACATAGCAAAATACAAAAAAAGTCATACATTTTTCATTCAAGAGTAAGGTATGAACTCATATGAAATACTGAAATAACACTTTTTATTACACTTATCACTTCAAGAGATTCAGTACATGCATACTTAAGTACACTACCTAAGCAGAATTTCTTGTGTAAAACATTTACAAATTTAATTATTTTTTATAAGATGCCTTAAAACATCACTGAACAGGTGATGGTGAGATCTCAGGCATGACTTTTATAAACAATAATATGAGTACCTGTTATGAAATAAAGTGACTGCCTGATGAATAATGACAGTAGACCATGCACCACACAGCACAGCCCACAGATGTCACTGCATGCATTAGTTATACTCTGTGTTTTTTACAAGAAAGGAAGCACTAACCTCAATGTCATTGTCCATAATTCTGGACTAGATGCTGTCTGGTTACCTGTACAGGTATATGCAGTGCACTAGCCTGTCATATGGGGCCCCTTACTACTGTTGCCATCTGGTCATCATTAGTTATAGTAGGGATGGAACTGGGAGCTGCAGTAAAATCATGGGTCACTTCACCACCAAAATGGTGCATAATCATGTTATGTGGATATATGGAATGCAACTCAAAGTAAACATCCTGCATGCAGCAGCAGGGTCATACTTTGGGGCACTCCCAGACTCATCCAGGCACCTACATTGAAAATACAGCATGCCAAATACCCTCCTGATAACATTACAGGTCTGTAACAGGGCTGTATTCAAATTAGCTTCTGCCGCACCATTTGGATTTGTCACTGGTGTCATGAACCCATGACTCCAGTTGATATCCAACATTACTTAAAAAATGAAAAAGCGAACTAGCACAAACTAAGAAATAATACCGGATACAAGGCAGTGAAGTTTTGGATTATTGAAGCACAGCAGCCACAGGACAAATAAGGGTTTATTGAGTAAAGCGCTTTTCGTCTGCAATAATATGCAGACTTCCTCAGACAAATCACATTTAAAAATGGCAACTTAAATAGTACAACAATACTGATTGGTAAAGCCATAGACCAATCATACGAGTTTTTAACCATGTATAAAGTTTAAAAACGTACACTCAATTGTCACACTAACTCAAATAAAATTATAAATAATATAATATATAGTAGAAAATAAAATACAAATACAAAATGCATCCTGAACATTGACACTCAAGTGGAGACCAAATACTGCTCCTAAATATAAGATGCAAATAAACATTAATTATCTAGACAAGTTCTTTAACTTTAGAAGGCTGCTAATAGAGCAACCTTCATTAAGACCTGGTGATACGTAGGCATTTAGTCTAATCTGCCAACGTAATTCTGATGCTTCCAAAAGTAAGTGTAAGGGAGCCCCTCTCATAGTGTCATGCATCTGGTCTATTACTATAAATCTAAAATGATGGTCCTTGTGCTGGATGGTATGCTTAGCAAGAGCATTTTCTTGTTTGGCTTTACTGATTGCGTATTGATGTTCGTAAATCCGGTCTCTTAATCTACGCTCAGTTTTGCCAACATAGAATCCTGCACATTTTTGGCATATAGCTAGGTAAACAACCATCCTAGAGTTGCAAGTGCATCTGCACCGGATGTCGAATCTGATGTTATTGATCTTGAATCTATTAGATTCATAAATGTACCTACACTGATTGCAGTTTTGACATTTAAACATGCCAGGGGTTCGACTACATTTCCCCTCCGGTTGTTCTAATAAACTTTTCAGATTTTTACCTCTTCTATAGGTAACTTCAGGTCTATCGCCCACTTTATTAAGCACTAAGTGGTTGGAACGAAACATGTTCCAATTCTTAATAATAATGTCCATAATGAGATGGCTAGTAGGGCAGTATGTAAGAATTAATTTATTGTTTGAATGGGAATCAAGTATTGAGTTTTCATCACACGCAAATTCTAACCTAAGCTCAGATACACCTGTTGGGGCGATATTAAGTATAGGTTGATACACCCCTCTTATTCTTTTGTTGGTAACTTCCTTAACTAAATTATCGAGCAAGTTTAACGGGTACCCTCTATGTAAAAACATATTCTTAAGTGTATTACATTCCTTAAGGAAATCATCCTCCAAACTCACCATCCGGGCTGCTCGTACGAGCTGGCCCTTAACTACTGACCTTTTCTGGTAGCTCGGGTGGCAGCTACTAAAGTGGAGGAATGAATTAGAGTGTGTAGGCTTCCTATATATACTTGCTACATACTTGTTAAGTACCTCATTTTTTGCCAACCATACATCTAAGTAAGCTATGGCTTTAGAGTTAAAAGTGGAAGTAAAGGATAAGAAGTCAGTTGACTTATTAAATTGATCTAGCATTAGTAAACTATCAATTTCACTACCCTCTAAAAGGATGAAAATATCGTCCAGGTACCGGGTGTAATACCTGATCTTGGACGTGAATGATGGATTGTTAAATACATTCCCCCTTTCCCAGTAGGACATAACAATATTGGCCAAACTGGCCCCACAGGGCGACCCCATGGCAACTCCAATTTTTTGGAGATAGAAATTCTCTCCCAATATAAAGTAATTGTTATATAGGATCATATCCAGGAGTTCAGTAACAAGTGATATTTCATGTGATGGGGCGCCCTTGCCTTTAAGAAAAAAGGCTACCCATTCAATAGCTGTTTGTAAAGGTATACAGGTATATAAATCTTTGACATCTATTGTCAAAAAATTATACTCTTTATTGAATGTAAGTTCCTTTATTTTAGCTAGAATGGACCAGGAGTCCTTACATATTTGCTCTTCATCCTTCAAATATTTCTGTAATATCGTATCTACCAGTTTTGCGCAAGGGTATGTGGGAGATCCTCGTCCATCAACTAGAGGGCGCATGGGTGGATTAAAGAGGTCCTTGTGTATCTTTGGTATACCAAAGATACAAGGGAATCTAGGAAATAAAGTAGTAAGGTATTTATGTTGAACTTGATCAAGTCTGCCTTCAAGTAGCATTTCGTCTAGAGTATTTTTAATGCTACGATAAGCATTATTGACCTCAGATCTAGAACTTAACGAATATGCATCATTTGAAAGTAAGTCAAGCATTCTATTAAAATAATCAACTTTATCAAAGACTACGGCTCCTCCTCCCTTGTCAGGTTTACAAATTGTAAGGAATGTGACTTAACAAATTCCAGTAGTAACATTTCATCTTTGCCCAAGTCATTGGTACCTGAATTAAATAAGTGCAAATTACTATGTCTTAAATCAAGTTCACACATGTTCTCAAAGGATTGAACTAAGGGGTGCAAAGGCGGATTAAACATACTGGGGACGCTAGTGTTACTATGAGAGACACTGCTACTATTGATGTTATGCTCAAACAACAGGTTAAAATTCAGTTTACGGGTAAACAGTTTGATGTCAATAATGGTATTAACTAAATCAAACTTTTGCTGGGGGACATAAGTATGTCCTTTTGAAAGGATCGGCTAATTCATCCGGAATAGACACTGTTGAATAATTAAAAATGTTAAAATCACCAAGTTGGTTAGTGGAAATAACAGGTCTCACAACTTCATTAATGAAGGATGCCGGGCAGTTAACCACATGTGCCAATGGATTATTTACTAAGACCAAAGGTAAATCCATACTAGGAGCAACAGTGTCTGAACAAACCAAGGCCTCCCCAATATATAAAGGTAGGGCCGGGTTACTAACGAACCTAGTGGCTACTGTCTCTGAAAGTTCTGTTTCTGTTGTTTCACTCTGTTGGGTTGCTGAAATTTGTTCCTCTGCTTTGGAATAGCCCCCTGATGGCTGGTATTGTGAAAAACCTGTTGTTGGCCAGTAAGGGTAGCATTGTATGCAGGTTGTTGTCTCCGATTCTGCAGCATCTCACCCCTCCTAACTCCATGGTCAGGTAGTGCTTCTCCAAATGTGTCCAAGTCTCTTATATTGGCAGGTGGAACCTCGCTGCCATTAACAGTAGTGGACATGTTGACATTGTCCGTGTTAGGGTTCCAAGATTGTGAAGGAGCAGGAGGGGGGTAAGCTACCCCTTGTTCATACGCCTTCAAATCACGCTCTAATTTCTTAACTTTGTTGGACTTTAATTTGGTCAGGTACTGGTCGATGCTACTAAAGCATCTACTATAGTCATATTTGTACCTGCCAAATTCCTCATGTGATTTAATAGAGTTGTCCAAAACAGTGATTTCGTCATTCAACTGTGCCACCCATATTGAATAGTGCTTAATCATTAGTTTAAGTAAGTCCAAGCCTTGTTGATCAAAAAGATTAATTAGCTCTTTGTGAAAATCTGAATTCAATACTAAACCTGTTGGGTATTGAAAGTGTCTCAGGCCTTTTGGAATTACTTTACAAGCAATGCACTCATTAAAATAGGAAATTTCCAATTTTAGTTTTTTGACTTTAAGTAGTAGTTTGTCAAATGTTTTCAATTTATCACCTAATAAGTTATTTACCTCTTGGTTATCAGGTGTACTGTTAGACATCGTGCGGACTGCCCTATGCCCATGTCCTGAGAACACGAAATCCTCAGACAGCCAGTTACCCAGTACCGGAGCCCCATTGAGCAAGCTGCTAGCCAAATGATTGTTAACATCCTCCGTTTGTTCGGTAAGACTGGGTTGTCTCTGTGGTTCACCAGCTGTACCCATGTTCGATGGTTGTTCCACGCCAACTATACGATCCGTTGAATTAAGTAAATTACTTGTTCCTGGCCGTTGCAGAGGGTCAGGAATGATAGTAGAAGGCAGCCTGCCATTTAATAAATTCGAACCGCCAAGCTCACTACGTAGGTTCAGTGAGGAAGAAGGTGCGGGAGTATCAGCTAGTTGCACAGCGCCCCCGGCGCATTCACCGCAAGAGTAGTCTTAGAGTTGTTCACGAACGGCAGGAAAAGATTTTTCATGTCCTGCTGTTGAGTGTCATGCTTATCCAGTCTCGCACAAAGCGATTCCATCCTCTGGAATAACGAGTCAAACAAGCTGTCCTGGGCAGCTGTAGACAAAGAAGCTGGTGCTGGAAAGGCACTATTACAGCTCCTAAGTAATGCTGGAGTAGCATTAGGAGAAAAACCATCACTGCTGGCAGATCCGGAAGCCATAAGACAATGAAAAAGCGAACTAGCACAAACTAAGAAATAATACTGGATACAAGGCAGTGAAGTTTTGGATTATTGAAGCACAGCAGCCACAGGACAAATAAGGGTTTATTGAGTAAAGCGCTTTTGCCTGCAATAATATGCAGACTTCCTCAGACAAATCACATTTAAAAATGGCAACTTAAATAGTACAACAATACTGATTGGTAAAGCCATAGACCAATCATAGGAGTTTTTAACCATGTATAAAGTTTAAAACGCATACACTCAATTGTCACACTAACTCAAATAAAATTATAAATAATATAATATATAGTAGAAAATAAAATACAAATACAAAATGCATCCTGAACATTGACACTCAAGCGGAGACCAAATACTGCTCCTAAATATAAGATGCAAATAAACATTAATTATCTAGACAAGTTCTTTAACTTTAGAAGGCTGCTAATAGAGCAACCTTCATTAAGACCTGGTGATACGTAGGCATTTAGTCTAATCTGCCAACGTAATTCTGATGCTTCCAAAAGTAAGTGTAAGGGAGCCCCTCTCATAGTGTCATGCATCTGGTCTATTACTATAAATCTAAAATGATGGTCCTTGTGCTGGATGATATGCTTAGCAAGAGCATTTTCTTGTTTGGCTTTACTGATTGCGTATTGATGTTCGTAAATCCGGTCTCTTAATCTACGCTCAGTTTTGCCAACATAGAATCCTGCACATTTTTGGCATATAGCTAGGTAAACAACCATCCTAGAGTTGCAAGTGCATCTGCACCGGATGTCGAATCTGATGTTATTGATCTTGAATCTATTAGATTCATAAATGTACCTACACTGATTGCAGTTTTGACATTTAAACATGCCAGGGGTTCGACTACATTTCCCCTCCGGTTGTTCTAATAAACTTTTCAGATTTTTACCTCTTCTATAGGTAACTTCAGGTCTATCGCCCATTTTATTAAGCTCTAAGTGGTTGGAACGAAACATGTTCCAATTTTTAATAATAATGTCCATAATGAGATGGCTAGTAGGGCAGTATGTAAGAATTAATTTATTGTTTGAATGGGAATCAAGTATTGAGTTTTCATCACACGCAAATTCTAACCTAAGCTCAGATACACCTGTTGGGGCGATATTAAGTATAGGTTGATACACCCCTCTTATTCTTTTGTTGGTAACTTCCTTAACTAAATTATCGAGCAAGTTTAACGGGTACCCTCTATGTAAAAACATATTCTTAAGTGTATTACATTCCTTAAGGAAATCATCCTCCAAACTCACCATCCGGGCTGCTCGTGCAGGCTGGCCCTTAACTACTGACCTTTTCTGGTAGCTCGGGTGGCAGCTACTAAAGTGGAGGAATGAATTAGAGTGTGTAGGCTTCCTATATATACTTGCTACATACTTGTTAAGTACCTCATTTTTTGCCAACCATACATCTAAGTAAGCTATGGCTTTAGAGTTAAAAGTGGAAGTAAAGGATAAGAAGTCAGTTGACTTATTAAATTGAACTAGCATTAGTAAACTATCAATTTCACTACCCTCTAAAAGGATGAAAATATCGTCCAGGTACCGGGTGTAATACCTGATCTTGGACGTGAATGATGGATTGTTAAATACATTCCCCCTTTCCAAGTAGGACATAACAATATTGGCCAAACTGGCCCCACAGGGCGACCCCATGGCAACTCCAATTTTTTGGAGATAGAAATTCTCTCCCAATATAAAGTAATTGTTATATAGGATCATATCCAGGAGTTCAGTAACAAGTGGTATTTCATGTGATGGGGCGCCCTTGCCTTTAAGAAAAAAGGCTACCCATTCAATAGCTGTTTGTAAAGGTATACAGGTATATAAATCTTTGACATCTATTGTCAAAAAATTATACTCTTTATTGAATGTAAGTTCCTTTATTTTAGCTAGAAAGGACCAGGAGTCCTTACATATTTGCTCTTCATCCTTCAAATATTTCTGTAATATCGTATCTACCAGTTTTGCGCAAGGGTATGTGGGAGATCCTCGTCCATCAACTAGAGGGCGCATGGGTGGATTAAAGAGGTCCTTGTGTATCTTTGGTATACCAAAGATACAAGGGAATCTAGGAAATAAAGTAGTAAGGTATTTATGTTGAACTTGATCAAGTCTGCCTTCAAGTAGCATTTCGTCTAGAGTATTTTTAATGCTACGATAAGCATTATTGGCTTCAGATCTAGAACTTAACGAATATGCATCATTTGAAAGTAAGTCAAGCATTCTATTAAAATAATCAACTTTATCAAAGACTACGGCTCCTCCTCCCTTGTCAGGTTTACAAATTCGTAAGGAATGTGACTTAACAAATTCCAGTAGTAACATTTCATCTTTGCCCAAGTCATTGGTACCTGAATTAAATAAGTGCAAATTACTATGTCTTAAATCAAGTTCACACATGTTCTCAAAGGATTGAACTAAGGGGTGCAAAGGCGGATTAAACATACTGGGGACGCTAGTGTTACTATGAGAGACATTGCTACTATTGATGTTATGCTCAAACAACAGGTTAAAATTCAGTTTACGGGTAAACAGTTTGATGTCAATTTAATTTTAATTCAATGTTAACTTGCTCGATAATTTAGTTAAGGAAGTTACCAACAAAAGAATAAGAGGGGTGTATCAACCTATACTTAATATCGCCCCAACAGGTGTATCTGAGCTTAGGTTAGAATTTGCGTGTGATGAAAACTCAATACTTGATTCCCATTCAAACAATAAATTAATTCTTACATACTGCCCTACTAGCCATCTCATTATGCACATTATTATTAAGAATTGGAACATGTTTCGTTCCAACCACTTAGTGCTTAATAAAGTGGGCGATAGACCTGAAGTTACCTATAGAAGAGGTAAAAATCTGAAAAGTTTATTAGAACAACCGGAGGGGAAATGTAGTCGAACCCCTGGCATGTTTAAATGTCAAAACTGCAATCAGTGTAGGTACATTTATGAATCTAATAGATTCAAGATCAATAACATCAGATTCGACATCCGGTGCAGATGCACTTGCAACTCTAGGATGGTTGTTTACCTAGCTATATGCCAAAAATGTGCAGGATTCTATGTTGGCAAAACTGAGCGTAGATTAAGAGACCGGATTTACGAACATCAATACGCAATCAGTAAAGCCAAACAAGAAAATGCTCTTGCTAAGCATATCATCCAGCACAAGGACCATCATTTTAGATTTATAGTAATAGACCAGATGCATGACACTATGAGAGGGCTCCCTTACACTTACTTTTGAAGCATCAGAATTACGTTGGCAGATTAGACTAAATGCCTACGTATCACCAGGTCTTAATGAAGGTTGCTCTATTAGCAGCCTTCTAAAGTTAAAGAACTTGTCTAGATAATTAATGTTTATTTGCATCTTATATTTAGGAGCAGTATTTGGTCTCCGCTTGAGTGTCAATGTTCAGGATGCATTTTGTATTTGTATTTTATTTTCTACTATATATTATATTATTTATAATTTTATTTGAGTTAGTGTGACAATTGAGTGTAATGCTTTTAAACTTTATACATGGTTAAAAACTCATATGATTGGTCTATGGCTTTACCAATCAGTATTGTTGTACTATTTAAGTTGCCATTTTAAATGTGATTTGTCTGAGGAAGTCTGCATATTATTGCAGACGAAAAGCGCTTTACTCAATAAACCCTTATTTGTCCTGTGGCTGCTGTGCTTCAATAATCCAAAACTTCACTGCCTTGTATCCGGTATTATTTCTTAGTTTGTGCTAGTTCGCTTTTTCATTGTCTTATGGCTTCCGGATCTGCCAGCAGTGATGGTTTTTCTCCTAATGCTACTCCAGCATTACTTAGGAGCTGTAATAGTGCCTTTCCAGCACCAGCTTCTTTGTCTACAGCTGCCCAGGACAGCTTGTTTGACTCGTTATTCCAGAGGATGGAATCGCTTTGTGCGAGACTGGATAAGCTTGACACTCAACAGCAGGACATGGAAAATCTTTTCCTGCCGTTCGTGAACAACTCTAAGACTACTCTTGCGGAGAATGCGCCAGGGGGCGCTGTGCAACTAGCTGATACTCCCGCACCTTCTTCCTCACTGAACCTACGTAGTGAGCTTGGCGGTTCGAATTTATTAAACGGCAGGCTGCCTTCTACTATCATTCCTGACCCTCTGCAATGGCCAGGAACAAGTAATTTACTTAATTCAACGGATCGTATAGTTGGCGTGGAACAACCATCGAACATGGGTACAGCTGGTGAACCACAGAGACAACCCAGTCTTACCGAACGAACGGAGGATGTTAACAATCATTTGGCTAGCAGCTTGCTCAATGGGGCTCCGGTACTGGGTAACTGGCTGTCTGAGGATTTCGTGTTCTCAGGACATGGGCATAGGGCAGTCCGCACGATGTCTAACAGTACACCTGATAACCAAGAGGTAAATAACTTATTAGTTGATAAATTGAAAACATTTGACAAACTACTACTTAAAGTCAAAAAACTAAAATTGGAAATTTCCTATTTTAATGAGTGCATTGCTTGTAAAGTAATTCCAAAAGGCCTGAGACACTTTCAATACCCAACAGGTTTAGTATTGAATTCAGATTTTCACAAAGAGCTAATTAATCTTTTGATCAACAAGGCTTGGACTTACTTAAACTAATGATTAAGCACTATTCAATATGGGTGGCACAGTTGAATGACGAAATCACTGTTTTGGACAACTCTATTAAATCACATGAGGAATTTGGCAGGTACAAATATGACTATAGTAGATGCTTTAGTAGCATCGACCAGTACCTGACCAAATTAAAGTCCAACAAAGTTAAGAAATTAGAGCGTGATTTGAAGGCGTATGAACAAGGGGTAGCTTACCCTCCTGCTCCTTCACAATCTTGGAACCCTAACACGGACAATGTCAACATGTCCACTACTGTTAATGGCAGCGAGGTTCCACCTGCCAATATAAGAGACTTGGACACATTTGGAGAAGCACTACCTGACCATGGAGTTAGGAGGAGTGAGAGGCTGCAGAATCGGAGACAACAACCTGCATACAATGCTACCCTTACTGGCCAACAACAGGTTTTTCACAATACCAGCCGTCAGGGGGCTATTCCAAAGCAGAGGAACAAATTTCAGCAACCCAACAGAGTGAAACAACAGAAACAGAACTTTCAGAGACAGTAGCCACTAGGTTCGTTAGTAACCCGGCCCTACCTTTATATATTGGGGAGGCCTTGGTTTGTTCAGACACTGTTGCTCCTAGTATGGATTTACCTTTGGTCTTAGAAAATAATCCATTGGCACATGTGGTTAACTGCCCGGCATCCTTCATTAATGAAGTTGTGAGACCTGTTATTTCCACTAACCAACTTGGTGATTTTAACATTTTTAATTATTCAACAGTGTCTATTCCGGATGAATTAGCCGATTTCCTTTCAAAAGGGCATACTTATGTCCCCCAGCAAAAGTTTGATTTAGTTAATACCATTATTGACATCAAACTGTTTACCCGTAAACTGAATTTTAACCTGTTGTTTGAGCATAACATCAATAGTAGCAATGTCTCTCATAGTAACACTAGGGTCCCCAGTATGTTTAATCCGCCTTTGCACCCCTTAGTTCAATCCTTTGAGAACATGTGTGAACTTGATTTAAGACATAGTAATTTGCACTTATTTAATTCAGGTACCAATGACTTGGGCAAAGATGAAATGTTACTACTGGAATTTGTTAAGTCACATTCCTTACGAATTTGTAAACCTGACAAGGGAGGAGGAGCCGTAGTCTTTGATAAAGTTGATTATTTTAATAGAATGCTTGACTTACTTTCAAATGATGCATATTCGTTAAGTTCTAGATCTGAAGTCAATAATGCTTATCGTAGCATTAAAAATACTCTAGACGAAATGCTACTTGAAGGCAGACTTGATCAAGTTCAACATAAATACCTTACTACTTTATTTCCTAGATTCCCTTGTATCTTTGGTATACCAAAGATACACAAGGACCTCTTTAATCCACCCATGCGCCCTCTAGTTGATGGACGAGGATCTCCCACATACCCTTGCGCAAAACTGGTAGATACGATATTACAGAATTATTTGAAGGATGAAGAGCAAATATGTAAGGACTCCTGGTCCTTTCTAGCTAAAATAAAGGAACTTACATTCAATAAAAAGTACAATTTTTTGACAATAGATGTCAAAGATTTATATACCTGTATACCTTTACAAACAGCTATTGAATGGGTAGCCTTTTTTCTTAAAGGCAAGGGCGCCCCATCACATGAAATATCACTTGTTACTGAACTCCTGGATATGGTCCTATATAACAATTACTTTATATTGGGAGAGAATTTCTATCTCCAAAAAATTGGAGTTGCCATGGGGTCGCCCTGTGGGGCCAGTTTGGCCAATATTGTTATGTCCTACTGGGAAAGGGGGAATGTATTTAACAATCCATCATTCACGTCCAAGATCAGGTATTACACCCGGTACCTGGACGATATTTTCATCCTTTTAGAGGGTAGTGAAATTGATAGTTTACTAATGCTAGATCAATTTAATAAGTCAACTGACTTCTTATCCTTTACTTCCACTTTTAACTCTAAAGCCATAGCTTACTTAGATGTATGGTTGGCAAAAAATGAGGTACTTAACAAGTATGTAGCAAGTATATATAGGAAGCCTACACACTCTAATTCATTCCTCCACTTTAGTAGCTGCCACCCGAGCTACCAGAAAAGGTCAGTAGTTAAGGGCCAGCTCGCATTTGCAGCCCGGATGGTGAGTTTGAGGATGATTTCAAGGAATGTAATACACTTAAGAATATGTTTTTACATAGAGGGTACCCGTTAAAATTGCTCGATAATTTAGTTAAGGAAGTTACCAACAAAAGAATAAGAGGGGTGTATCAACCTATACTTAATATCGCCCCAACAGGTGTATCTGAGCTTAGGTTAGAATTTGCGTGTGATGAAAACTCAATACTTGATTCCCATTCAAACAATAAATTAATTCTTACATACTGCCCTACTAGCCATCTCATTATGGACATTATTATTAAGAATTGGAACATGTTTCGTTCCAACCACTTAGTGCTTAATAAAGTGGGCAATAGACCTGAAGTTACCTATAGAAGAGGTAAAAATCTGAAAAGTTTATTAGAACAACCGGAGGGGAAATGTAGTCGAACCCCTGGCATGTTTAAATGTCAAAACTGCAATCAGTGTAGGTACATTTATGAATCTAATAGATTCAAGATCAATAACATCAGATTCGACATCCGTGCAGATGCACTTGCAACTCTAGGATGGTTGTTTACCTAGCTATATGCCAAAATGTGCAGGATTCTATGTTGGCAAAACTGAGCGAGATTAAGAGACCGGATTTACGAACATCAATACAATCAGTAAAGCCAAACAAGAAAATGCTCTTGCTAAGCATATCATCCAGCACAAGGACCATCATTTTAGATTTATAGTAATAGACCAGATGCATGACACTATGAGAGGGCTCCTTACACTTACTTTTGAAGCATCAGAATTACGCTGGCAGATTAGACTAAATGCCTACGTATCACCAGGTCTTAATGAAGGTTGCTCTATTAGCAGCCTTCTAAAGTTAAAGAACTTGTCTAGATAATTAATGTTTATTTGCATCTTATATTTAGGAGCAGTATTTGGTCTCCGCTTGAGTGTCAATGTTCAGGATGCATTTTGTATTTGTATTTTATTTTCTACTATATATTATATTATTTATAATTTTATTTGAGTTAGTGTGACAATTGAGTGTACGTTTTTAAACTTTATACATGGTTAAAAACTCGTATGATTGGTCTATGGCTTTACCAATCAGTATTGTTGTACTATTTAAGTTGCCATTTTTAAATGTGATTTGTCTGAGGAAGTCTGCATATTATTGCAGACGAAAAGCGCTTTACTCAATAAACCCTTATTTGTCCTGTGGCTGCTGTGCTTCAATAATCCAAAACTTCACTGCCTTGTATCCGGTATTATTTCTTAGTTTGTGCTAGTTCGCTTTTTCATTGTCTTATGGCTTCCGGATCTGCCAGCAGTGATGGTTTTTCTCCTAATGCTACTCCAGCATTACTTAGGAGCTGTAATAGTGCCTTTCCAGCACCAGCTTCTTTGTCTACAGCTGCCCAGGACAGCTTGTTTGACACGTTATTCCAGAGGATGGAATCGCTTTGTGCGAGACTGGATAAGCTTGACACTCAACAGCAGGACATGGAAAATCTTTTCCTGCCGTTCGTGAACAACTCTAAGACTACTCTTGCGGAGAATGCGCCAGGGGGCGCTGTGCAACTAGCTGATACTCCCGCACCTTCTTCCTCACTGAACCTACGTAGTGAGCTTGGCGGTTCGAATTTATTAAATGGCAGGCTGCCTTCTACTATCATTCCTGACCCTCTGCAACGGCCAGGAACAAGTAATTTACTTAATTCAACGGATCGTATAGTTGGCGTGGAACAACCATCGAACATGGGTACAGCTGGTGAACCACAGAGACAACCCAGTCTTACCGAACGAACGGAGGATGTTAACAATCATTTGGCTAGCAGCTTGCTCAATGGGGCTCCGGTACTGGGTAACTGGCTGTCTGAGGATTTCGTGTTCTCAGGACATGGGCATAGGGCAGTCCGCATCGATGTCTAACAGTACACCTGATAACCAAGAGGTAAATAACTTATTAGTTGATAAATTGAAAACATTTGACAAACTACTACTTAAAGTCAAAAAACTAAAATTGGAAATTTCCTATTTTAATGAGTGCATTGCTTGTAAAGTAATTCCAAAGGCCTGAGACACTTTCAATACCCAACAGGTTTAGTATTGAATTCAGATTTTCACAAAGAGCTAATTAATCTTTTGATCAACAAGGCTTGGACTTACTTAAACTAATGATTAAGCACTATTCAATATGGGTGGCACAGTTGAATGACGAAATCACTGTTTTGGACAACTCTATTAAATCACATGAGGAATTTGGCAGGTACAAATATGACTATAGTAGATGCTTTAGTAGCATCGACCAGTACCTGACCAAATTAAAGTCCAACAAAGTTAAGAAATTAGAGCGTGATTTGAAGGCGTATGAACAAGGGGTAGCTTACCCCCCTCCTGCTCCTTCACAATCTTGGAACCCTAACACGGACAATGTCAACATGTCCACTACTGTTAATGGCAGCGAGGTTCCACCTGCCAATATAAGAGACTTGGACACATTTGGAGAAGCACTACCTGACCATGGAGTTAGGAGGAGTGAGAGGCTGCAGAATCGGAGACAACAACCTGCATACAATGCTACCCTTACTGGCCAACAACAGGTTTTTCACAATACCAGCCGTCAGGGGGCTATTCCAAAGCAGAGGAACAAATTTCAGCAACCCAACAGAGTGAAACAACAGAAACAGAACTTTCAGAGACAGTAGCCACTAGGTTCGTTAGTAACCCGGCCCTACCTTTATATATTGGGGAGGCCTTGGTTTGTTCAGACACTGTTGCTCCTAGTATGGATTTACCTTTGGTCTTAGTAAATAATCCATTGGCACATGTGGTTAACTGCCCGGCATCCTTCATTAATGAAGTTGTGAGACCTGTTATTTCCACTAACCAACTTGGTGATTTTAACATTTTTAATTATTCAACAGTGTCTATTCCGGATGAATTAGCCGATTTCCTTTCAAAAGGGCATACTTATGTCCGCCAGCAAAAGTTTGATTTAGTTAATACCATTATTGACATCAAACTGTTTACCCGTAAACTGAATTTTAACCTGTTGTTTGAGCATAACATCAATAGTAGCAATGTCTCTCATAGTAACACTAGCGTCCCCAGTATGTTTAATCCGCCTTTGCACCCCTTAGTTCAATCCTTTGAGAACATGTGTGAACTTGATTTAAGACATAGTAATTTGCACTTATTTAATTCAGGTACCAATGACTTGGGCAAAGATGAAATGTTACTACTGGAATTTGTTAAGTCACATTCCTTACAATTTGTAAACCTGACAAGGGAGGAGGAGCCGTAGTCTTTGATAAAGTTGATTATTTTAATAGAATGCTTGACTTACTTTCAAATGATGCATATTCGTTAAGTTCTAGATCTGAAGTCAATAATGCTTATCGTAGCATTAAAAATACTCTAGACGAAATGCTACTTGAAGGCAGACTTGATCAAGTTCAACATAAATACCTTACTACTTTATTTCCTAGATTCCCTTGTATCTTTGGTATACCAAAGATACACAAGGACCTCTTTAATCCACCCATGCCCTCTAGTTGATGGACGAGGATCTCCCACATACCCTTGCGCAAAACTGGTAGATACGATATTACAGAAATATTTGAAGGATGAAGAGCAAATATGTAAGGACTCCTGGTCCTTTCTAGCTAAAATAAAGGAACTTACATTCAATAAAGAGTATAATTTTTTGACAATAGATGTCAAAGATTTATATACCTGTATACCTTTACAAACAGCTATTGAATGGGTAGCCTTTTTTCTTAAAGGCAAGGGCGCCCCATCACATGAAATATCACTTGTTACTGAACTCCTGGATATGATCCTATATAACAATTACTTTATATTGGGAGAGAATTTCTATCTCCAAAAAATTGGAGTTGCCATGGGGTCGCCCTGTGGGGCCAGTTTGGCCAATATTGTTATGTCCTACTGGGAAAGGGGGAATGTATTTAACAATCCATCATTCACGCCCAAGATCAGGTATTACACCCGGTACCTGGACGATATTTTCATCCTTTTAGAGGGTAGTGAAATTGATAGTTTACTAATGCTAGATCAATTTAATAAGTCAACTGACTTCTTATCCTTTACTTCCACTTTTAACTCTAAAGCCATAGCTTACTTAGATGTATGGTTGGCAAAAAATGAGGTACTTAACAAGTATGTAGCAAGTATATATAGGAAGCCTACACACTCTAATTCATTCCTCCACTTTAGTAGCTGCCACCCGAGCTACCAGAAAAGGTCAGTAGTTAAGGGCCAGCTCGTACGAGCAGCCCGGATGGTGAGTTTGGAGGATGATTTCCTTAAGGAATGTAATACACTTAAGAATATGTTTTTACATAGAGGGTACCCGTTAAACTTGCTCGATAATTTAGTTAAGGAAGTTACCAACAAAAGAATAAGAGGGTGTATCAACCTATACTTAATATCGCCCCAACAGGTGTATCTGAGCTTAGGTTAGAATTTGCGTGTGATGAAAACTCAATACTTGATTCCCATTCAAACAATAAATTAATTCTTACATACTGCCCTACTAGCCATCTCATTATGGACATTATTATTAAGAATTGGAACATGTTTCGTTCCAACCACTTAGTGCTTAATAAAGTGGGCGATAGACCTGAAGTTACCTATAGAAGAGGTAAAAATCTGAAAAGTTTATTAGAACAACCGGAGGGGAAATGTAGTCGAACCCCTGGCATGTTTAAATGTCAAAACTGCAATCAGTGTAGGTACATTTATGAATCTAATAGATTCAAGATCAATAACATCAGATTCGACATCCGGTGCAGATGCACTTGCAACTCTAGGATGGTTGTTTACCTAGCTATATGTCAAAATGTGCAGGATTCTATGTTGGCAAAACTGAGCGTAGATTAAGAGACCGGATTTACGAACATCAATACGCAATCAGTAAAGCCAAACAAGAAAATGCTCTTGCTAAGCATATCATCCAGCATAAGGACCATCATTTTAGATTTATAGTAATAGACCAGATGCATGACACTATGAGAGGGGCTCCCTTACACTTACTTTTGGAAGCATCAGAATTACATTGGCAGATTAGACTAAATGCCTACGTATCACCAGGTCTTAATGAAGGTTGCTCTATTAGCAGCCTTCTAAAGTTAAAGAACTTGTCTAGATAATTAATGTTTATTTGCATCTTATATTTAGGAGCAGTATTTGGTCTCCGCTTGAGTGTCAATGTTCAGGATGCATTTTGTATTTGTATTTTATTTTCTACTATATATTATATTATTTATAATTTTATTTGAGTTAGTGTGACAATTGAGTGTACGTTTTTAAACTTTATACATGGTTAAAAACTCCTATGATTGGTCTATGGCTTTACCAATCAGTATTGTTGTACTATTTAAGTTGCCATTTTTAAATGTGATTTGTGTGAGGAAGTCTGCATATTATTGCAGACGAAAAGCGCTTTACTCAATAAACCCTTATTTGTCCTGTGGCTGCTGTGCTTCAATAATCCAAAACTTCACTGCCTTGTATCCGGTATTATTTCTTAGTTTGTGCTAGTTCGCTTTTTCATTGTCTTATGGCTTCCCGATCTGCCAGCAGTGATGGTTTTTCTCCTAATGCTACTCCAGCATTACTTAGGAGCTGTAATAGTGCCTTTCCAGCACCAGCTTCTTTGTCTACAGCTGCCCAGGACAGCTTGTTTGACTCGTTATTCCAGAGGATGGAATCGCTTTGTGCGAGACTGGATAAGCTTGACACTCAACAGCAGGACATGGAAAATCTTTTCCTGCCGTTCGTGAACAACTCTAAGACTACTCTTGCGGAGAATGCGCCAGGGGGCGCTGTGCAACTAGCTGATACTCCCGCACCTTCTTCCTCACTGAACCTACATAGTGAGCTTGGCGGTTCGAATTTATTAAACGGCAGGCTGCCTTCTACTATCATTCCTGGCCCTCTGCAACGACCAGGAACAAGTAATTTACTTAATTCAACGGATCGTATAGTTGGCGTGGAACAACCATCGAACATGGGTACAGCTGGTGAACCACAGAGACAACCCAGTCTTACCGAACGAACGGAGGATGTTAACAATCATTTAGCTAGCAGCTTGCTCAATGGGGCTCCGGTACTGGGTAACTGGCTGTCTGAGGATTTCGTGTTCTCAGGACATGGGCATAGGGCAGTCCGCACGATGTCTAACAGTACACCTGATAACCAAGAGGTAAATAACTTATTAGTTGATAAATTGAAAACATTTGACAAACTACAACTTAAAGTCAAAAAACTAAAATTGGAAATTTCCTTTTTTAATGAGTGCATTGCTTGTAAAGTAATTCCAAAAGGCCTGAGACACTTTCAATACCCAACAGGTTTAGTATTGAATTCAGATTTTCACAAAGAGCTAATTAATCTTTTTGATCAACAAGGCTTGGACTTACTTAAACTAATGATTAAGCACTATTCAATATGGGTGGCACAGTTGAATGACGAAATCACTGTTTTGGACAACTCTATTAAATCACATGAGGAATTTGGCAGGTACAAATATGACTATAGTAGATGCTTTAGTAGCATCGACCAGTACCTGACCAAATTAAAGTCCAACAAAGTTAAGAAATTAGAGCGTGATTTGAAGGCGTATGAACAAGGGGTAGCTTACCCCCCTCCTGCTCCTTCACAATCTTGGAACCCTAACATGGACAATGTCAACATGTCCACTACTGTTAATGGCAGCGAGGTTCCACCTGCCAATATAAGAGACTTGGACACATTTGGAGAAGCACTACCTGACCATGGAGTTAGGAGGAGTGAGAGGCTGCAGAATCGGAGACAACATATGAACCTATGAACAACCTGCATACAATGCTACCCTTACTGGCCAACAACAGGTTTTTCACAATACCAGCCGTCAGGGGGCTATTCCAAAGCAGAGGAACAAATTTCAGCAACCCAACAGAGTGAAACAACAGAAACAGAACTTTCAGAGACAGTAGCCACTAGGTTCGTTAGTAACCCGGCCCTACCTTTATATATTGGGGAGGCCTTGGTTTGTTCAGACACTGTTGCTCCTAGTATGGATTTACCTTTGGTCTTAGTAAATAATCCATTGGCACATGTGGTTAACTGCCCGGCATCCTTCATTAATGAAGTTGTGAAACCTGTTATTTCCACTAACCAACTTGGTGATTTTAACATTTTTAATTATTCAACAGTGTCTATTCCGGATGAATTAGCCGATTTCCTTTCAAAAGGGCAAACTTATGTCCCCCAGCAAAAGTTTGATTTAGTTAATACCATTATTGACATCAAACTGTTTACCCGTAAACTGAATTTTAACCTGTTGTTTGAGCATAACATCAATAGTAGCAATGTCTCTCATAGTAACACTAGGGTCCCCAGTATGTTTAATCCGCCTTTGCACCCCTTAGTTCAATCCTTTGAGAACATGTGTGAACTTGATTTAAGACATAGTAATTTGCACTTATTTAATTCAGGTACCAATGACTTGGGCAAAGATGAAATGTTACTACTGGAATTTGTTAAGTCACATTCCTTACGAATTTGTAAACCTGACAAGGGAGGAGGAGCCGTAGTCTTTGATAAAGTTGATTATTTTAATAGAATGCTTGACTTACTTTCAAATGATGCATATTCGTTAAGTTCTAGATCTGAAGTCAATAATGCTTATCGTAGCATTAAAAATACTCTAGACGAAATGCTACTTGAAGGCAGACTTGATCAAGTTCAACATAAATACCTTACTACTTTATTTCCTAGATTCACTTGTATCTTTGGTATACCAAAGATACACAAGGACCTCTTTAATCCACCCATGCACCCTCTAGTTGATGGACGAGGATCTCCCACATACCCTTGCGCAAAACTGGTAGATACGATATTACAGAAATATTTGAAGGATGAAGAGCAAATATGTAAGGACTCCTGGTCCTTTCTAGCTAAAATAAAGGAACTTACATTCAATAAAGAGTATAATTTTTTGACAATAGATGTCAAAGATTTATATACCTGTATACCTTTACAAACAGCTATTGAATGGGTAGCCTTTTTTCTTAAAGGCAAGGGCGCCCCATCACATGAAATATCACTTGTTACTGAACTCCTGGATATGATCCTATATAACAATTACTTTATATTGGGAGAGAATTTCTATCTCCAAAAAACAGGAGTTGCCATGGGGTCGCCCTGTGGGGCCAGTTTGGCCAATATTGTTATGTCCTACTGGGAAAGGGGGAATGTATTTAACAATCCATCATTCACGTCCAAGATCAGGTATTACACCCGGTACCTGGACAATATTTTCATCCTTTTAGAGGGTAGTGAAATTGATAGTTTACTAATGCTAGATCAATTTAATAAGTCAACTGACTTCTTATCCTTTACTTCCACTTTTAACTCTAAAGCCATAGCTTACTTAGATGTATGGTTGGCAAAAAATGAGGTACTTAACAAGTATGTAGCAAGTATATATAGGAAGCCTACACACTCTAATTCATTCCTCCACTTTAGTAGCTGCCACCCGAGCTACCAGAAAAGGTCAGTAGTTAAGGGCCAGCTCGTACGAGCAGCCCGGATGGTGAGTTTGGAGGATGATTTCCTTAAGGAATGTAATACACTTAAGAATATGTTTTTACATAGAGGGTACCCGTTAAACTTGCTCGATAATTTAGTTAAGGAAGTTACCAACAAAAGAATAAGAGGGGTGTATCAACCTATACTTAATATCGCCCCAACAGGTGTATCTGAGCTTAGGTTAGAATTTGCGTGTGATGAAAACTCAATACTTGATTCCCATTCAAACAATAAATTAATTCTTACATACTGCCCTACTAGCCATCTCATTATGGACATTATTATTAAGAATTGGAACATGTTTCGTTCCAACCACTTATTGCTTAATAAAGTGGGCGATAAACCTGAAGTTACCTATAGAAGAGGTAAAAATCTGAAAAGTTTATTAAAACAACCGGAGGGGAAATGTAGTCGAACCCCTGGCATGTTTAAATGTCAAAACTGCAATCAGTGTAGGTACATTTATGAATCTAATAGATTCAAGATCAATAACATCAGATTCGACATCCGGTGCAGATGCACTTGCAACTCTAGGATGGTTGTTTACCTAGCTATATGCCAAAAATGTGCAGGATTCTATGTTGGCAAAACTGAGCGTAGATTAAGAGACCGGATTTACGAACATCAATACGCAATCAGTAAAGCCAAACAAGAAAATGCTCTTGCTAAGCATATCATCCAGCACAAGGACCATCATTTTAGATTTATAGTAATAGACCAGATGCATGACACTATGAGAGGGGCTCCCTTACACTTACTTTTGGAAGCATCAGAATTACGTTGGCAGATTAGACTAAATGCCTACGTATCACCAGGTCTTAATGAAGGTTGCTCTATTAGCAGCCTTCTAAAGTTAAAGAACTTGTCTAGATAATTAATGTTTATTTGCATCTTATATTTAGGAGCAGTATTTGGTCTCCGCTTGAGTGTCAATGTTCAGGATGCATTTTGTATTTGTATTTTATTTTCTACTATATATTATATTATTTATAATTTTATTTGAGTTAGTGTGACAATTGAGTGTACGTTTTTAAACTTTATACATGGTTAAAAACTCCTATGATTGGTCTATGGCTTTACCAATCAGTATTGTTGTACTATTTAAGTTGCCATTTTTAAATGTGATTTGTCTGAGGAAGTCTGCATATTATTGCAGACGAAAAGTGCTTTACTCAATAAACCCTTATTTGTCCTGTGGCTGCTGTGCTTCAATAATCCAAAACTTCACTGCCTTGTATCCGGTATTTATTACTTAAAAAATAACAGAGAGAGAGAGGGAGGGAGAGAAAAGAGGAGAGGAAAACAGAGAAATGATGATTTAGTATTAAGCAATATATTTTGCCATGAATAACTACTTTTAAAAAAATATATTTTTACTGTTATCAACAAGATGACCACTGGGCATTCAACCATGCAGGAAGAGGTGATAACATGAGCTAGTGTGCCCGGATGCAGGGTAGACATGTTGATGATGCACCCTTGTGCATCACACAGTACTCAGTAATTAATGGATTGGTATTTATTCCTATTCCAATACCTCTTTTTCTGTGGTCTAGATGGGACCCTAATTGCAACTTGGGTGCAATCTATCTCAATGAGCACCTCAGGGAAACGCCATAAAGGCATGCATAGTCTCAGTCCTGAGGTGACACCAGGAAATAGATGTAGTGCTCCAAATGTACATCCAGAAACTGCTGAAGTATCCTTGAGGCAGAATCCTGTGAGATACCCAATGTGTCTGGAGTCTGTGTCTAGAAGATCCCTAATGCAAGAATAGTGACAGCTACACATATCTTAGTATCCATAGGGATATGAAGGCTACACATTCCTGCAGTGCCCCTGTGGATGCCAGGCATACTCATTATGACCCTTATAATATACCTGTCCACTCTGAACTAGTCAAGGATTTCCTGATTATCAAAATTGTAATGAGTAATTCTCTGCCTATATCTTTACCTTCTTAGCTGTCGAGCATTGCTGGGTGCATGCAGTTTTGGCTTGGCCAAAACAAGGCTAGCAGTAAGGGAAAGCAACTTCTTGGTTTGCAAAGTTGGCAGAAATGGTGGAAGTCTGTCTTTTATAGCAAATCTGGATGGCGTAGAAACTCATCAGATTATAACAATGAACTGCAAACAAGTAATAGAAGAACTTATTAGTATATGCATATTTAATTAAAATTAAAGAGTGCAACAGATGGAGATTAACCCAAACCTAATGGCTGTAGGCAGGGGGGCAAGCCCCCTGCACCCCACACCCCACAGTCTTTAAATATACCAACTGCGAGACCGCACTACAGTGCAATAAGGGAACTCTTCCCTTTACCACACTATAGCTTGCCCCCCTGCCTACACTAGTCAAGTAAGTTCCGTTTTTTTTTTTTTTTTTTTAAATGTTCGATGTTTGAAACTTCAAACATTTAAATTTGATTATTTAATGTTTGAAGTTTTCAAACTTCGAACATATAATATAGACCCAATTTTTGTATATAGTTTTCCACTCCCATTCCCATTTCCTTAATTTTTTATCTATCCCCCCAAAGTTTATAACTCTAACCTGTGGAACATGTTTATTATTGTTTGCTTATGTACTCTTTGTCAGAATTATAATTGTAACATGTTTTTAATGTTTTTGTTTACCTGGAGCTTTTCTCCCTGGGCCTCCGCTGAAAATGGACATGCATCCAGTCAGACTATCCCGGTCAACAAATGTAAAATAAATAAATAAAATAAAATTTACATTATTTCTAATTTGCATCTCATTATTACTTTATTTGCTTAGGTTCATTTGTGGCGATTGCTCTTTAGCATAAGTGGCCTCTATAAATCCTGCCTTTGCTGTGGAAATGCGAGAACAACTCAGATAGCCTTTATGCATTTGCATAATGACTATGAATACCACTCCATGTCTTTGAATCCCACCCACAGTCTTTGGAACTGGCAAAAAAGTCTTAATCTCCATCTGTTGCACTCTTCAGTTTTAATTATTCAATATTCAGATTTGATTAAGTTTTCTGAAAATTTATTTTTGCTACTATTTGATACTAGCCTCAGAGGAATCACTTAACTATGGGTCAGATCAGAAGGCTGTGGGTTCTATTTCCACAGCAGGTTTTTCCTGACACTGTAGTGCAGCATAATGAGGATGCTGTACTACTAAGTATGCTGACTATCAGACAACATGCTAGACAAAGAACCCACCTGACTGAGCTGACGTAGCACAGGTGGATGTAAAAAATTCCATGGCACTTACCGAAAAGAGTAAGGGTTGCATTATTTACACATTAAGTACATTATTTACACATTTTCGCAAACCTACAGCTGTTCTATTTGCACAACTTGTACATTTTTCTTAATCAGTATTACAATTTTTGTAGGTCTATATCATATGTTCGAAGTTTCATAACTTCGAACATTAAAATATCAAATTTAAATATTTGAAGTTATAAAACTTCAGACATATGTAAAAAAAAAAAAATAAAATACCAAAACTAATGGCTGTATGCAGGGGGCAAGCCCCCCTGCACTCCCACAACCCTTGCTCTTTAAATATACCAACTCCGGAATCGCACTACAGTGCAGTAAGGGAAATCATCCCTTTACCACACTATAGCTTGCGCCCTACCCACACTAGTCAAGTGAGTTTTATTTTTTTTTTTATTATATGTTCAATGTTTGAAACTTTGAACGTATAAATTCGATTATTTAATGTTCAAACTTTTCAAACTACGAACATATAATATAGACCCAGTTTTTGTAGATAGTTTTCCATTCCCATTTCCATTCCTATTTCCTTAATTTTTTATCTATCCTCCCCAAAGCTTTTTCCACGACCATTTTCTTATTTCTGCAAATACATCTTTGTTATACAATAGTCCTTCACACCTTCTTTTCCACAATACTCTGATTGCAACAAATATTTTATCCACTTTATCAATGTCCTCATTCTTCCTTCCTTTTTCGTATTTACTGTGATAAAAGGAGACACTACCAGCACAGCTACCTGGAATTTTGTAAACAATTATATGTCATTAGTGAGTACTGAAATGATTTATACAAGATGCTTGCGTTACAGAAGTATTATAACTGTATGGCATGTGTATATCAAACTACTCTGTACAGATGTTTGTGTTGAAAAGGTATTTGTAAAAGTGCTGTGTTTAAAATGTATCCACAGTGTGCCTTACTGGAAGAGAACAGAAATGTACACGCACTACTGTAATTCTTTAAATGTATATATTTTAACAGTGGAAACTGGGATACAGAGGTCAACCTCAGTCCAGTAAACTTTAGAAAAATATTTCAGTTTAAATCACTTTATAGGCTCTGCTATAAAGACTATGCCATAGAGAGGCTATCTCTCAAGTTTTCAGTGCAACCAGAGACACAAAGTCTGTACTAGGAAGCTTTCTGTACTGTCCTTGGAGTGAACTAATTGCTACTTTCGACCCATCTGCCAAAGATCTGAGGAAAAGCCCATGTCTGTATATTTTTAGAGGTAGATGCTAAATGCTGCCAGCTTCTAGCAATGGGGGTTTTGGCCTGGGAACTAGAATTCAGATGACCAGAAATGATGTAATTCTGCAAGCTGTCACAGCAGTAATATTTTAGATATTAATTTGAGAAGTCTCTTAGTGAGACAGAGCTTCATTATTTGGTCTTGGACCTGACAAGAACCATTCACCACAACATCTGCCTTGCTTTAATGAAGTAAGTTACTACAGAATAGTATAATTATCTTAGATACAGTCAGGAATATAGTAAAGCTTAGTTTAGATATTATTTTTCCTTATTTGAGACTGTCCTTCAATGTTGTTTTAAATATTTCCTGTGATTTTGAACTCTGATGTCACTGTGAATATATATTTGGCATTGTCTTGTTCTTTTTATTTATTATTAAATATATTTAAACCTTTCATTGTGGCTGATCTGTGTAGAGATATTTAAGTTTTGAGAGTACTTGCATATTTATTTGGTGACACTGTGTGGCCCATTCCTAATAGCCTTGCTCTTGGTCAAACTATCATTTGTATTAGTATTAATATTACACAGAAAGATTGGATACCCTTTGTTAGGGGCCTTAAAGAAGCTGTTAAGGAGTGACTGGTGGAGAGGAAACTACCTTATAGTCTGGGTAGAAGAGGGCATAGCTAGTAAACCTGTCCCAGCTTTTTCCAGGTGTGTGTGTGTGTGTGTGTGTGTGTGTGTGTGTGTGTGTGTGTGTGTGTGTGTGTGTGTGTGTGTGTGTGTGTGTATGTGTGTGTGTGTGTGTGTGTGTATGTGTATGTGTGTTTGTCTGTATGTATGTGTGTAAATCAAGCCTCAAAGAGTGTATGTGTCAGCTACTTGGGCAGGGATACAAAGCGCTGGTTGGACAGAGAGAGTGCTGGAGGTCTTGGCTTCGTCACTCAGCTGAGATCTCAACTCTATAGCTATGCCAGTGGGGAGTCTTACTGGGGATCTAGAAGAAGAGGGAGAAACCAGCCCCGGAATGACTGTGGTCTCTCTGTGCTCTTAAGGGAAATTGCACTTGATCTGGAAATACTGTGTGTGTAATTGTCATCCTCTCAGTGAATGTCCCCCACTGTTGCAAGTGGTAAGGATTGGTGGGTCATCACATTTGGTTGGCAGTGGTAGGATATTCACATCACATTTACCATGCAATATCATCTCCATATTCATTTTCTTGAAACCTTCTCAACTATATATTTTTAAAAAATTTCCAAAAAGGCTTACTCATTTTACATTTTTCAGATTCCTCTGCCTTACTATCATAACACATTTGCTCTTCTATTGCTTTGTGTTTCATATTTCCCTTAAAAAGTAAGTTGGTTCTCCACAAAAACACCCCAGATTCATAGAAATCTTCAAGCATTTTCATTTTTTTTTGTTTTATTGCATTTCTAACATCATCTTAGAAATCACTCCATGGATATACAAGAAAAAAATCTTGCATACTTTTTGACATAACTCATTTCTTTTCTCACTTAATTTCATCAATTTTAGTTTCCATACCTTTACCTTATTTATATATTCCTTTCTTTTCATAATTTCCTTTTCATCCCTTATTTTCGTTTTACTTGTTTACATATATCTTCATACCTCTCAAATAACGATTTTCCCACTATTTACTCTCCCATTTTTTCAAACTATTAATAACCCAAAATAAGTGCACTGATGCTAAACAATAGGATTTTTCAGACCTACCCCTCCTTAAGTTCATAGGTACGTACTAGGCTAGCTCCCCTTATGGGCCATTTTATTTAAGCCTATCAAATTTTCCTCAGAGGCTAAAACCAAACCATGTGTCTTCTGTCTGTAAGGTAATTTTCTGTCCACTTTGGTCCATCAAATTTAGAAAAGCCTATGTTCGTAATCCACCTCTTTCAAATTCTGTTACAATAATTTCCTCAGTTCCAACAGTTTCAGTCAGCTGTCAGTCTACTTCTTCTAAAATACAAACTGCTCAATTTTTTATGGCATCATCCATCTTGCATTTCTTATAACCAAGTCAGCAGCAACCCTCTGACATAATTTAGTGTTTGTGGTGCAAAACAGCAAGAAGAAAGAGTAGGGGTCCTTTATTTAACACAACATAAAACTATTATTTGCATAAATTTACATATTTACAAGATTATTTATCAATTTTCTTATAACACCCTTCTTGTTATTCATCCATAACTGACCTCACTACTTCTTCCACAGCCATAATCCAATTTTTCACAATATATCTGTCAGATCATTTCCCATTAAACAAAATGCCATTCAATATTTAGTTCCAAGTAACCTAAATTACATAAAATAAATTATCTACCCTACTCAAATACTCTTTCTTCTTGTTCTTATAATACCCATACATAATTTTATATATATATATATATATATATATATATATATATATAGTCTATGTTAAATCACTGAATGCTTAAAAAAGCGAATGATGATTTATCGAACCTATGTAAATGCAAGCTTAGAATCTCGAACACTTAGAACAGCAATTTTTTTTCAAGGGAAAAAAAATTGCTATTCCACAAAAAAAAATTTTTTAAAACATTACATAAAGTGGCGGGCGAAGCTCCCCACACACCCACTACTTAAATATACCAACTCTGAGATCACACTATTGTCACGAAAATGGCAAAGTAATGGAAGCGGCCAAGCGATTGCTTTCCCAGGGAAAGAAATCACTTATATGCCGTTTCACTATTTTGTCTTTTTGTGCTTTCAAGTCCGATCAAGTCACATTCGAAAGAATGCATCTTCCATCATTTAATAGGAACCTTATATATATATATATATATATATATATATATATATATATATATATCTATATATCTCTCTCTCTCTCTATATATATATATATATATATATATATATATATATATATATATATATATGTATATATAGATAGAGAGTTTATGTCCTCCCTGGACTACATGAAAAGAGACATAGAGGAGCTCTCTGATCATGTAGCCCAGGCTGGTATGACCCTGACCTTGAGCAGCATCTTACCCTCACCTAGAATGATGCCACAGTACAAAGACAAAATGATTGATTTTAACAATTGGCTAAAATTTTGGTGTCATTCAAAGGGGATCCAGTGTCTGTCAGCCTGGGATGACATGCTCGACAAGCCACGTTGCTTCACTAGGGACGGCTTGCACCTGTCACCTCTGGGCTTTCGGATATTGGCAAAGGCTCTTGCCTTTTTTAGGCAAGGCTCAAAAGTCAAACCCACCCCCATAGACAGCACAAGGAACAAGAAACTAAGGGTAATGCTGCTAAACACCAGAAGTCTTAACCTCAAGATGCACGCACTCGAAGCTCTCCTCAGTATGGAGAACATCGATATCTGTGCAGTGACAGAAACCTGGTTCAAGGCTCCAGAGAGCACCCCAGCACTACCAGGCTATACCTCGTATCACGCTTTTCGGCCCCAAAACCCGGACCGAACCACAAAAGGAGGGGGAGTTTCCATATTTATCAAGGATATCCACACCTCCAGGTTAGTGGCATTGCACGAAGTATCGGAGACGATCCATGTGCAACTAACAGTGGGCAAGACTGCTTTTCAGTTTATAGCATCCTACAGACCACCCTCTCAAAGTCAGGAATCCCATTCGGCTTTCCTGAAAACATTGGAGAACATAAAGATCTCTCCGAACACCATTATATTGGGTGACTTCAACTACCCAAATATTGACTGGGAGCACTACTCAAGCCCCAGCACCTTAGCCCAAAGATTCCTGGAAATTATAAACTCAAATGCTATGGAACAACTAGTCACCACTCCCACAAGAGGGGACAACATACTAGACCTGATCATTACCGACATGGGGACTCTATGCTCCACACCAGAAGTATATCCCTCATTGGTAAGATCAGACCATAAATTAATTTCACTGGATGTCCACATCCCGACCCCACCCCAGCCCAGAAAACCACAGTGAAAACTTCTCAAAAGTGAACTTCTCACTTCTCAAAACCGAAGTGGAATCCTTCAAGGCCCCAGGGCCAGTGGAAACTACAGCCCAAACTGCAGAATCCTATATAAATGCATTCTACGGACATCTCCAGGAATGCATGGATCATGCTATCCCAAACAAAACCAAGACCCAATCATCCAAAGGCAGGTGTCCAGTCTGGTGGACCCCTGCCATAAATAAACTGTACAACAGAAGGAGGAAGCTACTACATGATAGAGCAAAATCCCTAATAGGGAAGGCATCTCTGATCAGTACTAGCAAAAATTACGATCCCTCATAAAATCCTCCAAGGACAGCTTCGAGAGAAAAATTGCACAGGACACCAAAGACAATCATAAGGCTTTTTTCAGTTATGTTAGAAACCTGGGATGCAACCCCCAGGCTTGTTCTGAGTTGATTCTAAACGACAAAAAATACACTGAACCCACAGACATCGCCAATATCCTGGCAGACAGGTTCAGTGCAAACTTCTCCACCCCCTCCCCCCAAAAGAGCAAGTATCTATCCCGGCAGAAGGCTGCCTCCCAAACATCTCAGATGCTCAGGTGAAGGCTGCCCTCTCCAAAGCAAAAAACACTGCTTCCATGGGACCAGATGGCATCCCAGGTTGCGTCCTACATGAACTACAAGAGGAACTAATCCCTCAAATAAAACATCTATACAATCTCAGCCTCACTACAGGATATGTGCCCACAGAATGGCGTACAGCAACAGTGGTCCCACTCCACAAAGGTGGAGCCTCTACGGACCCTGGAAACTATCGCCCATAAGCCTGACTAGCTTAGTCTGCAAGGCTATGGAGAGGATCATCATGGAGCTCATAAACAAAGACATTGGGGACCTACAAACACTAGATCCTACCCAGTTCGGCTTTGTCAAGGGCAGATCCTGCCTTTTGAACCTGGTTGACTTCTTTGAAACAGTCACCAAAGCCATAGATGAAGGGAAAGTAGTCCACACAGCCTATCTGAACCTTGCAAAGGCATTTGACACAATACCCCACTCGGGCATCATAGATAAGCTATCCAGCTTAAATATAAACCCCTATGTCACAAGATGGGTCACAAACTGGCTCAAAGATAGAACCCACAGAGTGAGAGTTGCTGGAGCCATGTCAGACTCGAAACCAGTCACAAGTGGCATCCCACAGGGTTCTGTCCTGGGACCACTCTTGTTCGATATATACTTTTCCGAGGTACAGGAAAACGTGGGAAGACTATGGCTCACCAAGTTCACAGACGACTGCAAACTGGGCACCATAATCAACTCTCCAGCTGACACAAACATCCTTCAAAAAGGTCTCACAGAGACAGATAACTGGTGCCAGCACCATGGTTTAAAGCTAAATGCCAAAAAATGTATAGTCATACCCTTTGGCAAAAACAATGTGCCCACAAATTACCACATAGGCGGAAACCCATTAAGTACAGAGAAAGTTATTAGGGACCTGGGGACCCAAGTTGATAGCAATCTCTCCTTTGAAAACCACATTGCCAAAGTGGTTAGAAAGACCTTCTACATAGCCCACCTCATCACGAAGGGTTTCACATCTAGATCAAGAGAGGTAATCGTGCCCCTTTATTCATCCCTCATCAGGCCCATCATAGAATACAATGCCCCTTTTGGGATGTACCTTACCCGACACCTGCAGCAATTAGACCCCAAAAGTATCTCACCAAGAGGATCAAGGTTCTCAAACTGATGCCATATGCTGCTCGGTTAAAAAAACTCCAGCTCTACTCAGTTGCATACCTCCTACTTCGAGGCGATCTATGCCTGACATACAAAGCTATGTCAAATCCAGAATTAATGGACATGCTCTACCTCAGTAAATCTAAATCCCTTAGAGCCACACGCTCGAGGGACTTGAACCTCAGCACAGAAATAAATAGAACTTGCTGGAGGGACAGGTTCATAACCCAGAGGCTCCCTTCACTCTGGAATAGAATTCCAGTTCATGTGAGGCAGAGCACCTCACTGAATCTCTTCAAGAAGAATCTCGATAAGTGGCTGGGGGATCGTAGGTTTGTCCCAGGGATTACTCCCATGTCACTATTAGACAGAGGCACAGTAAACTAAACCTTAAAAAGGGCACAGTATACTCAAATCAAGGGGTGGCGTAAGCCATACAGAATCGGGCTAGGCTTATAATTGCCCCAGGGCAGATAGCCTAGTACGAACCGATGAACCTATGTCATTAATATTCTCGAAAAAAAAATCTGCACTCAACCTTTTCCAGAGTTTTACCACTCTTTTACATCTCAGAAACATATTGTTTCCCCTTCCTCCCCTCAAATAAACACACTCTTTCACCTTTCTTTTCACAAGGCATACTCCCCTTTACTGGTAACTTACTACCAGTCTCCATATGAAATCTTGACACCCAACTATCTAGTTATATCACTTTTTCCTTACTTTAATGGTGTTAATCACTTCTTCTGGTAATTTTTCCCATGGATTTACATAATAATATTGTTTCATCACATTATTATACCACATCCTTCTATCTTTCTGTATGGGCCTGATTCCAAAAAACTTGCTGTCAGTGTAAGTAACCACTTACACCAACAGCAGGCTAACGGCACATCTTTTGGAGTCTGTCCCCTATAGTAAGTCTGTTTATAGACAGACATTACAATGAAGTAATATGCCTTTTGATACATAGGCCTTACACCAAATTAAGTCACTTACATTGACAGCAATTCTTTCAGAATCAGGACAGACTTATATGGAGAGAAGCTCTTTTGGACTCTAGCCATATCTCATCATTTTTTTAATTTTCCGTGTTAGTATTTTTTCTTGATAATTTTTAATTTTTTTTCATTTACATATTATTTTTCTTTTTTTTTCTTATTCTCATCATCTCCTAGAACATTTTATACTTATATTTAAACATCCTCATTATTAATTTCTCGTTCTCTGTTTTTACCCACTTTAATACTCTAATACAAGTTTAAGGAAGCAGAATAAACAACTGGATTTAGTAACCCCAGTCCCCTTCCATCTTCACTCATATGCAAAGCACCTCTTTCCACTGAGTTTAATATTGAACCCTGCATGACAGAGAACACCACTTTCACAATTTCTTTTTCATATTTTTCTGGGATTATATAAATATTTGACATATATGCTATTTTCTCCCATTAAGACAGAATTCACCAGATAAGCCCATTTACTGAATGCTAATCTATATGTCCTCCATAGAACATATATTTATTTCATTTCTTTAATCAGACTCTCCAATTTCTTCGTAACTGACACTGCCAGCCCAGCTAGATAGAATTTTGTAAATAATTCTATGTCATTTGTGAATAGTGATATGATTTGTATGCTTGCCTTAAAAAATGCAAGAAAACTATATGTTCTGTACTGAGCATCAAGATTATAACCACAGTGCACCCTGCTGGAAAAGAACAGAAATGTGCATAAACTCCATGCCTATGTAAATGTAAGTTTCATAGTAGAAATTGGGATATACAGAGTTAACTTGCAAAACTCTAAGAAAATAAATTGATAAGTAAAGTGTTTTATGATTTGTTATAAAGTCAGTTTATCTCAAGCTAAGAGACAGGATGTCTAGGCTAGGGGGTTCTTTCTATTGTCTGGAAACAGAGGTACTTACAGGTTTCCAATGTAATTGTTTTACGACTTCCAGTTCAGACAAGCTTCTAAGAGAGAAATGTCAGCTTCTGAGAGATATGTATTTTTAATAGAGACATGTTAAAAATTTAAGTTCCTGCTAGCCTGGGAAACTAGGCAGAGGTGACAAGAATTATGCAATCTGAGATGATTCAGTAGTAATGTGTATTATCAATTTAAGAACTATCTCAGAGAGAAAGAATGCATTTTGTATTTTGTTCTCGGCCTGTTAACAACTCACCAGCACTTTGCCTTGCTCTGTAAATAAGTTATTTGGAACATAGCTTCTCTTACAAATAGACAGGAATATAGCAAGATCAGCATAGATGTTTTCTATATTTATGTGAGACTGTCCTACTATGCTATTTTAAAGTATTTCATGTGATTGTGAACTCTACTGTCACTGTGTTGAGTTAATAAGTATTGTCTTGTGGTTTTATTATTTATTAAATATTTTTAAACCTTTTAATTGTGGCTGTGTTTTGTGTGGATATATTTAAGCTCTTAGAGTGCTTGCATATGTATTTGGTGATATTGTACAAGCCACTCTAGAATAGTCTTAAAGGTTTGGTCACACGTATCATATGGATAGCAGTAACATTACACAGTGGAATTGGTCACCCTTTGGAAAGGGCCTTATAGTAGCTGATAAAGGGGGGTTCTGGTGGCAGTGCTAACTGCCTTATGGTCTGGGCAGAAGGGGGCATAGCAAGTAAAACTGTGCCAACCTTTCTCAGGTGTGTGTTTGTGTATAAATCAAATCTCAAAGTGTGTGTGTGTGTGTGTGTGTGTGTGTGTGTGTGTGTGTGTGTGTGTGTGTGTGTGTGTGTCAGCTACTTGGGCAGGGACATGAAGCACTGGTTGGATAGAGAGAATGCTGGGAGGACTTGACATGGAACTCTAGCTAAGGACTCCACTCTATAGCTGTGCCAGTGTGGAGTCTTAAGGGGATCTGGAGAGAGAGTCAGAAACCAGCCCCAGACTGACTGTGATCTCTGTGTGCTCTTAAGGGAAATTGTACATTACTATGTGTGTACTTGTCATCCTCCCAATGTGCACATTCCTCACTGGTGTTAGTGGTGAGGATTGAGGCTCCTTTATTATTGGGCCAGTGCACAGGCGTCACAGTAACTACATGATTTTTCCCAAATGTTATCTCTAGCAAAGGCACTTAATTGAAAAATATGCAGTCAAATATTCACCACATCACCCAAACCCTTACTTTTATATTTATTCAAGGTCATACCCATTTCCTTTAAACATCTATTCAGATACACCAGCACTTCTCTCATCCATATTTAGTTCTTAGCAACAACAGCTATATCGTCTGCATATGTCAAGACTACTGGAATCACCACCTCCTTTTGCAGTACATATCTAGCATCTTTCCTCTTATAAGTTACTTTACTCACTATCACATTTATTACCAATGCAAACAATATTCCAGTCATGGGAAATGTGTGTCTTATACCACATTTCATGCATATTTCTCTACTCAGTCACCCATTCACTAACACTCTCACTCTATTAATTTGATACTTTGACAAACCCACTCATCTAATTCTATTACTTACTCCATATTTCACCATAACATCCCACAAAGTATCATGCTCTACTGTATCAAATGCCTTGTTAATATCACCTAGCATAAGTTTCACATCCTCTCTTTTACTTAGTATATCATCCACCATTTCTCTCACATCCAGTAACAATTCTTGACATCCCTTCCCTTTAATACCATGTATACTTTCTTCCATAATATCCCACATCCTTCCTTCTATTTTCCCCTGTATTATTTTCATAAAAATGTTATTATCTGTGTTATTTAGTGTGATGGGTCTCCACTTTTGTATTTAATTCTTCTTATCATTCCTCCATATAAATTTTAGTATCCCACTGTATATCTCTTCATAAACAAACCCTTCATTCAATCATTCATTCAGTATATTTACAAAATGCTTTCTTTGCAATCTATTAATTTCTTACACATCCACACCCTATACCATCTGGGCCTGTTACTAAGTCATGATATTTTCTCCATATTTATTTTTTATTTTTATCTTCACTTGTTGATACTGGTACAATAATACTGATTAACATATCTCTGTTTATACCTCTGTGATTGAATTCATTGAATTCTGCTTTTGAATTATGCGGGCGGCACAGTGGTGCAGTGGTTAACACTGTCACCTCACAGCAAGAGGTTCTCCGGTTCGATTCTCTGCTGGGGTGCCTTCTGTGTGGAGTTTGCATGTTCTCCCTGCGTTCGCGTGGGTTTCCTCCGGGTACTCCGGTTTCCTCCCACATTCTAAAAACATGCATCTGGAGCATTTCTCCCTGGGCCTCCGCTGAAAACAGGATCTGTGGAACCTAGTCGGACTTTCCCGGTTAACAAATGTTAAATAAATAAATAAAAAAAAATTAATGTATATTTTCTGTATATATTACTGTAATCAAACAAACTAGATTCCTGGTTTTATGTATATATTCTGTATATGTTACTGTATTTACTATCTGTAACACTGTTTCTACTGCTGTACCAATTAATGCTTATATTTTTTTCTGTATCTATGTTCTTGTTGGAGCTTTTCTCCCCGGGCCTCCACTGAAAATGGGCTCTTTTAGGCCCAGTGGATTTTCCCGATAAACAAATGCAATAAATAAATAAATAAATAACATTTACTTTCCTATGTACTCCATCCAGTTCACTAACCATATATATTTTTTTCAAATTCTTCCTTAACTCATTCTGGATTTTCATTTTTACTTTCCATTCTATCTTGTTTTCCTTCTTTTTACTCTTATTCTTATTTTCCACATGATGTACTATAATACTCATAATTTGCTCTTGTATTTTACCTTTCCTTTTACAACTTCCATTTCCCTCATTATACTATACCATCCTTTATTATTTAATGCAGATATGCAGATACCTCCTCCCTTCTCCTTGTAAAAATATTTCTGCTTAAACAGTAATGCCTTAATTTTTTCTCAATGTATTTTATATATTTATTTTCCATATAATATTCTCTTGTATCTCTAAATTATCTAATACATTTCCATACATTTCCCATACTTCACTTTCTCTTCCTCTCTTATATCAAACTGCCTCTGGGGAAAACTGTTTTTACACTTCTTTTAAATTCAATCCACCATTCAGACCATCTTTTATAGATCCTTCCATAACTGCAGTAATTCTGTCTCTCCAGTTTCATCCCATAATTTCTTGTTTATTCTTTTTATTTCCTTTCCTGTTTTAATGTTCTCCCTTTATTCCATCACATCCATCCATATTGCTAAATGTTCTGAAAAACTTGTCACAACTGTATTATGATCTGCTACCCGCAAGCCTTCTGATAATACAAAATAATCTATTTCAGATCCAAGTGTCTCTCTTTATAAGTCCGTTGACTTTTGTTCCACACAGCTAATTTACCACATTTTATCACTTCTTGTGTTTTTTACATCTTTCCTTTTCATTTATATGTTTTCCTTAAATCATAATTAAAGCCTCCTGCACTTATAATTTTCATGTTAACTACCACATTGGATAATATTTGATGAAACAGAGTCTCTCTTTCCTTGCTAGTTATATATGCATATAATCCTTTAATTATTGAAACATGTTCTCTCCACCTCATAGCCACAACAGTTAACCTTCCCGTCCTTGATATTATATCTAGTACTTTCATTGTTTTTTACACAACACAGCCACTCCACAACAACGTTACATATTATATTTCCACCTTCAAGTTTTGTTTGCAGTCTTTCTTCACTTGTCAGGAATCTTACATCTTCTAACAGAATAACATCTACATCACACCTAGCACACCATTCCAGGATCCCTTATCCTTCTTACAGTGGTAATAATGCTGTTCAAATTTACCGAAAGTGCTCTAGAATTGTTGCTTTTCCTACTTTTTAAATGTAGGTGAAATATTTTACATTTTTGTTTTCTTATTTACTCTTTCCCCAGCTGAATATTTTTTCCTGGGGTTATGTACAAATGATTCTTGTTCCTCAGAATCAGATTTTTCACTGGCTAGAACATAAAAAAAAATAGGAACATCAATCCCTTCTCCTGACCTCTGTTCCAACAACATACACTCTCTCTTCATTTTTCCCTTCCATATTTTTTCGTCTTCTAAAGTGTCTTCTCGACCTACTTCACCCCTCCCCCACCCCTTGTTGCCCTTCCTTGTGTATGCTTTCTTCCCTTTACCCTTCTTTTTCATTGTTTACTGTTTGTTCTTAACAATCCAGCCAAAAGTATTTATTTTTTTAAAATAGCTGAATTCAGGCACCACCTTATTGCTGCATGTCTTCTCACCCCACAGTGGTTACATTGTATCTTGTGCCCAGTGAATGGCACACAGCAACAGTTATCCCACTCCACAAAGGGGAAGCCACCACTAATCCTGGGAACTATCAACCTATTAGCCTGACGAGCCTGGTCTGCAAGGCCATAAAACATATCATCATGGAACTCATAAACAAAGACATTGGTAACCTCCAAACTCTGGATCCCACCCAGTTCGGGTTTGTGAAAGGCAGATCATGCCTCCTGAACCTGATCGACTTCTTTGTGGCAGTCACCAAAGCCGTGGATGAGGGTAAGGTGGTTCACACAGCCTATCATGACCTCGCCAAGGTTTTCAACACTATCCCCCATTCTGGAATTATAGCTAAACTCACTAATAGGTATAAATCCCTACTTCACAAGATGGGTTGCCAACTGGCTCACTGACAGAACCCACACTGTAAAAGTTGCAGACTCCAAATCTGACCTCAAAGCAGTGACAAGTGGAGTACCACAGGGTTCCGTCCTGGGACCTCTCCTGTTTGGTATCTACTTCTCTGAAGTACAGGCTAACACAGAAGGCCTCTGGCTAACGAAGTTCGCAGATGACTGCAAACTAGGAGCCATAGTCAAGTCCCCAAATGATGTGGAAATCCTACAGAAGGGCCTCACTGAGACAGATACCTGGTGTCAGAGCCATGGCTTCAAGCTCAATGCCAAAAAGTGCAGTGTCATCCCCTTTGGTAAAAACTCTGTACCCATGAACTACCACATAGGCAGAAATCTACTTAACACTGAATGCGTGATAAGAGACCTTGGGACCCAGGTGGACAGTAGTCTCTCCTTTGATAGTCACATTGCCACAGTAGTCAGGAAGTCCTTCTACATGGCACACCTCATCATAAAAGGGTTCTCATCCAGAAAGAGGTCATTGTTCCCCTCTACTCGACACTCATTAGACCCATTATAGAGTACAACGCCCCTTTTGGAATGTACCTCACAAGACATCTGCAGCAGCTGGAAAGGCCACAGAAGTACCTCACAAAGAGGATTACTGGCGTCAAACAAATGCCCTACACTGACCACCTCAAAAAACTCCAGCTTTACTCTGTAGCATATTGCCTACTTCGAGGTGATCTCTGCCTAACATATAAAGCTATGTCAAACCCAGAGCTGTTGGACATGCTACACCTAAAGAAATCCGAATCCCTCTGAGCTACATGGTCTAGGGACCTAAACCTTGTCACCACAATAAACAGGACACTTCCTATACTCTGGAACAAGCTACCCATCTATGTCAAGCAAAGTTCTTCATTAGCACTCTTCAAGAAAAGTCTTGATGAGTGGATGGGAAATAGGAAATACACCCCGGGGATAACTTCTGTGTCTCTGCTCGACAGTGACACAGGTAATTAACTTTCTTGGGTGGCATAAGCCATGGAACCTTGCTTGCTAGGCTTACTTAGGCCCTTGGGCCAATAGCCTAGTACCTACCTATGAACCTATAAAAGTCCCCACAAAAGAAGCATGCTGTAGGCTGGTCAGCATATCTTAATATCCCTGTATGACCAGCAACAAAAATAACACTTGGCAAGTGTTTCAAATTTCAAAACAGCTTCCAACCTCCACCCTCCATTCCATAAGTTTCTCTCACCTCTGACTTTCACAGTATTATCAATAGTTTCACAAAGAACCTGCATGCATTTTTAACATTGTTTTCTTTTAATTAGTTCTAAACTTTTTTAAACATTTAAGTTACTACCAGAAAACAGATATTGTTCCACTGATAAATGTCCTTTTTGTTACACAGTTCCTGAAATTTCATCAACAGTCTGTCAGTTTCAAATGTTGTTGTTGTGTCTTTCGGCTTTTCCCGGTTAGGGTTCGCCACAGCGGAACTCCAGTCCGCTAATGATTGGCAGTAGATTTTTACGTGCTGAGTTGCCGGCCCTGTACTGCTTCAACCACTCAGAAACATTACCTGATACATTACCTGATGACTTTATGTTACTTTAAATGACTGTATTAGTGTCACAAGTTTATGTTAACTATGAATGAAACTGACATACATCTATTAATGTCATCGAAGTACACAAAACTTTTACAAAAAGCATCATTGCTGAACTAGCAGTTTTACTTTGAAAGTATAAAAAAAAAACAGTGCTATCATATGCAAAGGACTGTGATTATAGCTTTCAGTATATGTTGTTAGCAGGATGAATGTCCTGTTTGCTTTTAAGCAGACTCTGAGAAAACAAGCAAATACTGTAGATGCAAAACTTAAGGAGTTCATTAATTCTTTCAAATGTTTAGTCCAGTTTGGAGTCACTAGAGAGTCAGAGGCTATTCTAGTGCTCAGTAGAGACAAAGCAGTGAAGCTAATGCTGGACTGGGTGCCACCCATTGCAGGACATTCACATTTACACACACACACACACACACACACACACACACACACACACACGCACGCACGCACGCACGCACGCACACACACACCCGCTATAGTACTTGTTTGATATGTGGGACGAAATGGAGAAACCACTGAAATCGCACGTGGACACAGGACAAGCAGAGTGCACAGAAGGCACCCCAGTTGAGAAAAGAATGTATGACTTACACAAATGTAATGTAATATCTTTAAAAATAACATCAAAACTTTTTCCAACTGAATTTTTGTATAATGTCTTTATTTAAAAAATCACTTTAATTTACTGATGTCAACATTAAACTGTTTTCTAGATGTATGCCTCTTTTAAACACTAGTAGAGCAGTAAGTGAACTGAGACCATGGTTTATTAGTCCACTTCCTGAGTCCCTAAACTAAAGCAACACCTGTTTTATCTTGTCATTGACAGGGTGCCTAGCTTGTGGATTTAAACATATTTCAGGCTCCAGGGATCCTTCAGGCCATCTGTTCAAAGATTTACAACAGTCTGTAAAGCAGAGCACTTGGGGCTGACAACACAATTGTGTAAACAAGCTCTGCTATTTAAGTGTCACAGTTTTTACTGTATCAGTCATCTCACAGACATAAAATCGTTAGTACAGGAACTTCACAAGGAACATGGAATGCTCATGTATCCAAATAGAGCAATGCTTGGAAATGTGCAGATGATCTAGTTTTATTATTCAGAACAGATGGCTTACTCTGTGAGTATGCACCACACCTGTAGTTATAAGCAATTGGATGTCTTTCATCAACAATCACAAAACCTGACAAGGATAAACAAATTGCAATAAGGAGTTCTTAATACTAAGATTTGCTGAGACAGGAAACATTACTGGAAATAAAATTCTGGTAAGAAAATTAAGGATAAACAGAGACTAACTAAACAGACAAAGAAATCCTCTAAGTAATTAATATGAGGCACAAATATATCTATATATATATATATATATATATATATATATATATGTACAAACTAGTAAACCATCCACTAAATGTCCCATCCCTCCAGAATCTACTCCAGTCCTATCGCACTGCCAGACCACTAAGAGCCAGCAACAAAAATCACTTGCAGATCACTAAAGCCAATAACTCTGCTGGTGAAGCACTATTCTCTTGCACCATAGCCAAATTATGGAACTCCCTTCCACCCACAATTACCTCCATACCATCATGCACCCACCTCAAAACTTTACTAAAAGCGCACCTAAAAACATGCTGGCTATGCCCTTGCAACTCCCACTCTAATATCACCCACCCCATCCAACCAGTACCTTTCTTCCCACTCCACTATCTACCTTGATTATAGCAAGCTCAGATGCTCATAAGCCTAGTACTTATTATACAGCAGGTACTTCTCATTGTAACATTTGTTAATGTCTGTTATGTACTTCACAGATAAAGATTCTAGCTGTCTACTGATGTACTATGTTCTTCATCTGTAAATATGTTGTAAGTAATTGCTATGTTAAATTGTTAATCGCTATGTAATCCAATGTAACTACTGCCTGTTTATTTTAACTGTGGAGCTTTTCTCCCCGGGCCTCCGCTGAAAATGGACCTACGTCCAGTCGGACACTCCCGGTAAACAAATTTAAATAAATAAATAAATAAATTACATATATATATATATATATATATATATATATATATATATATATATGACAGAGTTAGACATATAGATATACATGGATGTAAATCCATACATCAAAATTGCAAGAAATCAAACGGCAACTGACAAAACACAACCCCAGACACCCCCTGCTAATTATATATCCCAACTCTGACTTTGCACTGCAGTGGAGAAAGGGCACATTCTACAGTCCCTACTATGCCATGATATCGCACAGTAAAAATCAAGTTTGTTCGATAAGCTGATTTTCAATCAGCAGTACCATATATATATATATATATATATATATCTATATATATATATATATATATATATATATATATATATAGATATATATATATATATTTATTTATTTATTTATACACATTTTATGTTTGTGTGTGTATGCCTATATATATATATGTATATATACATATATATATATATGTGTGTGTGTGTGTGTGTGTGTGTGTGTGTGTGTGTGTGTGTGTGTGTGTGTGTGTGTGTGCACAACATACATATAGTGTATATATGCATACATACAAACACACACAAAATTAGATCACTCAGTTCAATAAAATATAGTGCAAACACAATTATAGTATCACCTCTGTCAAAAAACGACTTGACATTTGGCATACGCAGCATTTCTTTATGTGCTTTCCATTTACACAGAATCATTCTTAGAGGAGTCTACATGAAGAACTGTAAAGTGAAGGGTAGGAAGTTTACAAAGTTTTGCAGCTAGTGAGGGGATGTACAGAAGCTTGCAGACAGAGTACTTCAGCCGGTCTGTAGTTGCTGCCAGAATCTATCATGTAATGTTTCTAAGCTGGATATATGTTATGCAAACAGAACAACAACAGTTGAGTTAACCACATAGTGATCAAAAAAGGGAAACGGATGAGCTGTCTTTACTAAAATTATAATTAACCAATCTGACATCACTCAAGTGTCATAGAAAGGACATCATGGAATCAAATAATCCAAAACAGGAATCCAGGCACCTCAAAGCTGGAAGTAATCCAATAATCCAAGTTATAGTTTAAAAACCTTTTAATGTGAGTGCTTCCGTTCACATAAATAAAATGAACTTCTTCAGACAAATAAACGGCATTCAAAGGAATATTTAAATACATTTCCTGATTCATGACATCACAAACCCACTCTAAAATGTCATGTGATTATCAAGTCATATGATCAAAAAAATCACATGATTCATTCACAAACATATTCTTGTTTGATGTAAAAAAAAAAAAAAATATATATATATATATATATATATATATATATATATATATATATATATATATATGTAAATATGTTAATATGTTTAGTCCAGGATATGAGTGTGCATTTAGCCTTAATTGCCACAAAAGCTCATGCTCCTCTAACCTTAAGTCCACGGGACCCCCCCCCCTATAATTGGGTGCCACTTGCTCAATTACTAAGTATTTATTTTAAACTGGTGACTTGGTTCATTCATTATGTGTCTAGCCAAAGCGTTCGTGGTATTCTGTTTATGGAATCAACAACAGCTTCTATTATCCGCTATTAACAATCCACAAGTAACTATCTTATGTATGTATATGTATAATATATTCCATACCTCTCAATTGTACAGATTTTCATAGAGTATCCAGATTTTTGCCTCATATTTTTGGTCCATAATTCATGTAATTGTGATTTTCTGTCAAATCACTGGTAAATCATTAAAGACTGAAGTCAGGAAATAATGATAGATATTTAAGTTTCAGACTTCATACACTTCAGAAGACACCGGCTAATGCATAACCTGATACTCTATCGATGTTCTAAGTTTGTAAGAGCAATATTTAAAATTGTCCCTATTTTTGGGTGCTGTGCCTCCATTATTTGTGGATTTGTACAGATTTCTTATTCTAAAAGATTGAGAGGTATATACAGGACATATGCATGAAATGGTACAGTCCAACTTAGTGCTGTGGAGGTGATGAGAGGCCTCTGTTACTCTTCCACTCACTTACAGAATATGATTCAGACTTTTAATGTGTTAGCACCTGTCTAGTGCCTCGCCTTTATCAAGGGCAGTACTAGTATAACTGTGTGGGCTGCCATTTTAAGTTAGGATATTGGAGTATATCTACATGGAGAGCCTGAGGGGATCACCCTGACTTTAAAAATCCAATACTCTTAAATATATGCATACAATCTTGTTCATTTTGACAAGTATGGATTCATCGGGCTGTCACTTACCAGTGTATTACAGTAGATTTTGTTAATAGATAATGCCCATTTACAGTTGAGGCTCACAAAGAAAAACTCACATGCATAAGGATATTGTTTGTTTAAAAAGACAGAAAACATGCCTTACAATATATTATTTTTAGAGAAAAAAACATCTTTCTAACTGCAGTGTAGTTAACAGTATGGTAAAATAAACTGCACAAAAGTAAGTGACAGTAATTTAAATACTACTACAAAGTGGGCAACAATATCAGCAGTAACTAAAATTTATGGGGACCCACACAGCAGTAGCAGGTACTGTTAATGTTTGATTGAGGCCAGAGAAACTATGAGCAATGTACGGTTGTTGTAAGTAAACTTAAGATTACAGTAGATGTTTAAATGATCACTGCTGTAGTAGCCTAAGCTATGTGGTTTGTATCCTCCACAGGATACAAGAGCTAGCCAGATTCCAAAGCTTCAGGGCACCTTCCATGCACCCATACCATTAGTCAGCTCATGTTGAGCTGACTAAACAAGACAGGTTTGGGCACCAAGCCCTTCAGAGCTTTCATTCCAACTGACACAGGGAGGCTGAGGCCTGAGAGGAGATTGCTAGGAATAACAAAACATAAATGTTCGCACCCTGGCATAAAAAAAAATGCAGAAAAAGCAAAAAGGATTGAGGGAGGGAGTGGCAGCGGTGATCATTCAGACATCTACTGTTATGGAAAGTTTACTTACACAACTGCACTATGTTCTTCACACTGAAAACTACAGGTCTATATCACATAATCAAAATTCCAAAACATCGAACACCATAAGTTCGAACTTGGAATTTCAAAATGTGATAACATCGAACACTCAGAATAGCAATTTATTTCCCAGGGAAAAAATTTGCTGTTCTGAAAAACATACACACAACAGAAGCACACCAAAATAAATAATCCACACACATACACTTAACAAATCCCTACTTCTAACCCTACACTAAACCGTACATACGTTCCTATTTATCCACTAACCTTAACCCGCACCCTAACCCTAAGGTCTGTAACTCGCGCACACTTACCCTAAGAAACTATACACAAACTAATTAATACACACACATACACTTAACAAAACCCTACTTCTACCCTATACTACACCATACACACATTCCTACCTATCCACTTACCTTAACCCGCAACCTTACCCTAAGGTCCGTAACTATCGCACTACAGTGGAGGAAATAGCAAAGCCACGGAACCGCCCACCGAAATCTTGCCCTAAGTAAGAATTTGATGTTCTGCGGCTTCGCTATTTTCAGCCTTCGATATAGTGGTGTCGATATTATAACATTTGACATTTTGCAACGTCGATGTTATAATATAGACCTAAAAACTACTGCACTAGCCTAAGCTATATGGGCCGATTACCACAGCTTAGAACAACTAACAGGTAGAAGGGGAAAGGTCCAGGAGCCCCTGTAGAATGGTCCTAGCAAAGCATGACCTAGACCTGGAGAAGGAATCTAGATTGTAGTGTTTTGTAAAAGTATGTAGAGAGGACCAAGTTGCTGCTTTTACAATGCTTCTAAAGTCCAACCCTTTCCAAAATGCCATAGATGAAACCTAGACCCTGGTGGAATGAGTCTTGACCCTGCCTCCAATAGTTTTGTTGTTGTGGGAATAAACAAAAAATGCAATAGCCAGAGAACCATTTGAAAATAGTCTGGTTTGTCACAGGTTGTCCCTTTTTCTTACCTTCTCAAGAAATGAACAACTGATCGAAAGTTCTAAAAGATTTTGTTTTTGTCAAGACAGCACCTAAGTTGTCTGTGGACATCTAAGGTATGATGTGTCTTTTCTCTCCCATTTTGGGGTTCAGGGAAGAACACATGGAGATGGATAGTTTGCCTTATTAGTTCTCAAGGTAACCCTGTCTCTGTGGAAAATGAGATAAGGTTGACACACCATAAGAGCTTGCAACTTAGATAATCTTCTTGCAGAGGTTAGAGCAACCAGTAAAACTGTTTTCCATGTTAAGAACCTCAAACCAGCCAGATGAGTTGGGTCAAATGGAGCAAGGGGTAACGCTTCTAATGCAAAATTATGTTCCCAAGGAGAAGTCACCAGTTTTCTTAGAGGTCTCTTATGTAACACCCCTTTCAAATACATTTTGACATGGGAATGCCTTGAAATGGCCAGTAAATGAATCCTGACAGAAGGTAAGATGGGCAACAGGAAAGTAATTCACACAAATATTGCAAAATCAGAGATATTAGCCCTGAATGCGTGCTGGTTATGTTGTTGACACCAACTAGAAAACTATTTTTGTGGGAGTACATCTATTCTGTGAAGAAGTTTGCAGTAATTGTCCCTGGCCAATTCCAAAAGAAGGAACAACCACTGTTACTTGGGTTAGAAGGGAATCACCACAAAAATCTTATGGGGATTCCTTCTGAATCTTCAAAAGTACCACACATATCAGTGGAAAAGGTGGAAAGGCATATAGAAACATTCATGTGTATGGAAAATAAAAGGCATATGTCTTCCAGGCCTTCTTGCATGGACTCCTGGAGCAGCATTTTGCCAGCAAAGAGGCAAATAGGTCTACTTAAGGAACTCTCCACAGATGGATAAAATCTTGGAATACCTCTGATCTAGTTTCAGTTTATGATAGTCTGCTCAGCTTGTCTGACATACAGTTTTTATCTGACAGAATGTAGAAAGCTTGAAGAGTGAGATTGTACTGTAAGCTATATCCCCTACTAACATGGAAAGTTTACTTACACAACTGCACTATGTTCTTCACACTGAAAACTACAGGTCTATATCACATAATCAAAATTCCAAAACATCGAACACCATAAGCTAGAACTTGGAATTTCAAAATGTGATAACATCGAACACTCACACATCACTCTTAGGGTTACCACCTGTCCCCCTTTGCGAGGGACAGTCCCTCTTTGGGCAGTTGTGTCCTGCAAAAAAATTTAAAAAAATCAAATGTCCTGAGATTTTAGGACTAAAGTATTTCCTATATTTTATGTAATAGATGCATAAAACAGTTATTCTGTATCTGAAACACCTAAATGTTATAAAAAAACACAATAAGCAACTAAAATGTTACAAGAATAATCTTTTATTTGGGCAAAAAAGTGAAGTTCTGTCCTTTGTACTGGCCGTGGGTATGTTTTGTGCTGCAAAATCTGACGTTTGTACCAAAAATGTCCCACTTTGGGCATTTGAAAAGGTGGCAACCCTAATAACTCTGGAATTGCCTGTAACAACTTCAAGTGATCTAGGGGGCCAAATGTGATTCAGAGAGTTGAGTGTCTTGATAAGGGCAAGCATCTCTTTTACATTGATGTACTTGTGTATCTTTCTTGTCCCAGTTACCTTGCTCTTTTATCCCCCTTGACACTGCTCCCCAAGCAGAATCTAAGACATATGTGGTAACTGACTATTCTGGAGTAGGAGGGGAAAAGGGGAGACCCATATTCAGGGATATTTGATGTCTCATAGGTTCATAGGATGATACTAGGCTATTGGTGTGGAGGTCCTTATAAGCCTAGCCAAGAATTTCACCCACATTCCCACAAAGTCAGCACCTATTTTCCCTGTCCAACAGGGACACAGGTGGGATCCTAGGGGTATATCTTCTATTTTTCATCCAGTCTTCCAGGTTGCTCTTAAAGAGGGCCATTGAGGTACTCTGCTTGACATGGAAAGGACATCTATTCTATAGATGGGAGAGTCATTGGGACACAAATCTATCCTGCCAACAAGTTCTACTAATGTCACCAGGTTGAGACCTTCCATGCTGGTTGGGCGAGTGGAGTTTGACTTACGGCTATACAACAACTCCATCAAGGCTGAGTCTGAGATGGCTTTGTATGCCAGACACAGGTCACCTCTAAGCAGTCTGTACGGGACTGAGTAGAGAGGCAAGGCTTTTAGGTTCATAGATTAGTACTAAGCTAACTGCCCTTGCAAGCCATTTTAAGCCTAGTCAATTATCCCTTGCGAGACTCAAATCTTCCACCTTGTGTTTGTAAGGCAAACACCTTAACCATTAGGCCACTCTCCATGCCTTATCTGTATAGGATAGGTGTTTGAGACCCTGGATTTTCCTGGTCAGGAACCTCTATGGTCTCTCCAACTGCTGCATGTGCTTCGCAGGGTACATGCTGAAGGGGGCATTGTACTCAATAATGGGGCTGATAAGGGAGGTGTACAGAGATGTTATGACACCCTTGTTCCTGGATGAAATACCTTTACTTATAGGTTCGTAGGTAGGTACTAGGCTATCAGCCCGAAGGCCTATGTAAGCCTAGCCAACAAGGTTCCCTGGCTTACGCCACCCAAGAAAGTTATTTTCCTGTGCCACTGTTGAGCAGAGACACAGAAGTGATCCCCGGGGTGTATTTCCTATTTCCCATCCACTCATCAAGATTTTTCTTGTAGAGTGCTAATGAAGAACTTTGCCTGACATAGATGGGTAGCCTGTTCCAGAGTATGGGAAGTCTCTGCAACAGGAATCTATCCCTCCAGCATGTCCTGTTTATTATGGTGACAAGGTTTAGGTCCCTTGAGCATGCAGCTCGGAGGGATTGGGATTTCTTTAGGTGTAGCATGTCCAACAGTTCTGGATTTGACATAGCTTTATAAGTTAGGCAGAGATCACCTCGGAGTAGGCGATATGCTATGGAGGAAAGCTTGAGTTTTTTGAGACGGTCAGTATAGGGCATCTGTTTGAGGCCAGCAGTCCTATTTGTGTGGTACTTCTGTGGCCTTTCCAGCTGCTGCAGATGTCTTGTGAGGTACATTCCAAAAGGGGCGTTGTACTCCATAATGGGTCTAATGAGTGTCGAGTAGAGGGGAACAATGAACACTTTTTTCCTGGATGAGAACCTTATTATGATGAGGTGTGCCACGTAGAAGGACTTCCTGGCTACTGTGGCGATGTGACTATCAAAGGACAGACTACTGTCCACCTGAGTTCCAAGGTCTCTTATCACACATTTGGTGTTAAGTAGACTGCTGTCTATGTAGTAATTCATTGGTACAGAGTTTTAACTAAAGGGGATGACAATGCACTTTTTGGCACTGAGCTTGAGGCCATGGCTCTGACACAGGCATCTGTCTCAGCGAGGCCCTTCTGTAGGATTTCCACATCATTTGGGGACTCGACTATGGCTCCTAGTTTGCAGTCATCTGCGAACTTCATTAGCCAGAGGCCTTCTGTGTTAGCCTGTACTTCAGAGAAGTAGAAACCAAACAGGAGAGGTCCCAGGACTGAACCCTGTGGTACTCCACTTGTCAATGGATTGAAGTCAGATTTGGAGTCTGCAACTTTTACAGTGTGTGTTCTGTCAGTGAGCCAGTTGGCAACCCTTCTTGTGACGTAGGGATTTATACCTAGTTTAGTAAGTTTAACTATAATTCCAGAATGGGGGATTGTGTTGAAAGCCTTGGCGAGGTTAAGATAGGCTGTGTGAACCACCTTACCCTCATCTATGGCTTTGGTGACTGCCTCAAAGAAGTCGATCAGGTTCAGGAGGCATGATCTGCCTTTCACAAACCTAAACTGTTTGGGATCCAGAGTTTGGAGGTTACCAATGTCTTTGTTTATGAGTTCCATGATGATACATTCCATGACCTTGCAGACCAGGCTCATCAGGCTAATAGGGCGATAGTTCCCAGGATCAGTGGTGGCTCCCCCTTTGTGGAGTGGGATGACTGTTGCTGTATGCCAGTCAGTAGGCATAAAGCCTGATGTGAGGCTATGACTGAACATGGTGCTTAGGTGGGGAGCCAGTTCGTTCTGAAGTTCATGTAAAATTCAGCCTGGGATGTTGTCCGGTCCCATGGATGCTGTGTTGTTGGCTTTAGAGAGTGCAGCTTTTACCTGCGTAGTTGTGATTACAGGGACTCTGCATTCTTCCTGTATATATATGGGCCCTTTAGGGGGTGAGGGGTGGTAAAGTTAGCACTGAACCTATCTGCCAGGATGTTGGCAATATCAGTTGGTTCTTTAATTTTCGTGCCATTGTGCTGTAACTCAGAGCAGATCTGGGTGTTGCCATTCAGATTATTGACATAGCTATACAATGCTTTGTGGTTGTCCTTAGAATCAGTGGTGGTTTTGTTTTCATAGCTAGCTTTGGAGGATCTTATAAAGGATCTCAGCTTCTTACTGAGGCTGACCAGGGAACTCCTGCACCTATGGGATTTTACTCTCTTTTGCAACAATTTCTTCCTTCTGTTGTACAGTTTGTTTATGGCATGGGACTACCAGATTGGCTTCCTTTTTTGGAGGATAGCGTCTTGGTTCTGTTTGGGATACCACAATCCATGCACTCGTGTAAGTGCTTACAGAGTGCATTTGTGTAGGGTTCAGCAGTCTTAACTGTATTGTCCATCTGCATGGGTGTCATGAAGTTCACCATTTCTGTCTTAAGAAGCACAAAGTTGGCTTTGGAGAAATTTTTTACCATGGTTTCCTTAATGAGGGGTGGGGGTGGGATGTGGATATCAAGGGCGATTAGCTTATGGTCGGATCGGACCAATGAGGAGTTGACTTCAGGTGTGGAACACCAGTCATACATGTTGGTAATGACTAGGTCTCGGATATTGTTGCCCCTGGTAGGGGTGTGGATAAGCTGATCCAGGGCATTGGAGTTTATGAATTCCAGAAAGCGTTGTGTGAAGGAGTTGGTACACAAGTAGTTTTTCCAGTTAATGGTGGGGTAGTTGAAATCACCCATTATTAGGGTGCTTGGTTGAACCCTAATATTTTCCAGTACATCAAGAAAAGAGGAGTGGGAATTCTGGGGCATGGTGGGGGATCTGTAGCAAGCTACAGTTTGGATTGCAGTTTTGCCCAGAGTTAGTTGCACTTGGATAACCTCGGATGCATTATGCTGAGCAACTAGCCTGGAGGTGTGGATATCCTTAATGAATATGGACACACCTCCGCCTTTGATGTTCTGTTCCAGGTTACATGGCCGAAAAGTGTGGTATGAGTTATAGCCTGGTAGTGCAGGGGTGCTCTCTGGAGCCTTGAACCAGGTCTCAGTCACTGCACAGATATCGATGTTTTCCATTTTAAGGAGTGCCTCGAGTGAGTGCATTTTGAGATTTAGACTTCTAGCATTGAGTAGTATTACCCTCAGTTTTTGCTTGCCTGTTCCTGTTACGGTGGTGAATTTGTCATTTGAACCTTGCCTAAAAAAGGCACTATAGGGGTGGCAAGAGCCTTAGCCAGTATCCGGAATCCCAGGGGCGACAGGTGCAGGCCATCTCTGGCAAAGCATCGTGGTCTGTCGACCATGTCATCCCAAGCAGACAGATACTGGATCCCCTTAGAATGACACCAGAAGCTTAGCCAATTGTTGAAGTCAAATGATTATTTTGTCCTTGTACTGCGGTATAATTCTGGGCAATGGCAGAATGCTACTCAGGGCTAGGGTCATACCTGCCTGGGCTACAAGATCAGAGAGCTCTTCCATGTCTCTTTACATGTAGTCCAGGGAGGTACGTCTCAGGTCATTCACACCAACATGGACAATGGCAGAGTCATATTTGTACTTGTTGTGGAGTGACCTGAGTGCATGGGTTATGTGGCGGATCCTGGCACCCAATAGGCAGCTGAAAGTAACCTTCTCCTTGTTTAGCCTGGTGAGTGGGACATCAGTGTGCCTGACTATAGAGTCACCTATGACTAGTGTGTTGGATACGTTGTTTTGCCTTATTGGCTGTGGTTGAGTGGCACACTGAGTCTGTGGGCTATGTGTCATTTGAGTTGTATTGGGGGTGGAAGTTGCTTGCGTTTCTGTTTTGGAGGTCTCTGTTGTTTGGGCAGATCATAATTGAGAGCCTCCGCAAATGTTTTTGTGTTTCTATGTGTGGATTTTGGTGGTGTAGATTTAGTGAGACTATGAGATGTGTGGTGTGGTGCAAGTGTTTACCTTCTCCTCTTGAATGTCAAGTTCAGTCTTGGTTGGAGAGAGCTTTACCTCCAGTTTGGCTAGATAAGTGCATCTCTCATAGTTTGTGGTGTTGGGTGGTAGGAGAGGGTTGTCTGTGTACATGAGGCAATTTCTATATTTCCCCAAGGTGCCCAGATTCATCAGATAGACAGTAGAGAACACTGGGAGCTGACCCTTGGACATGCCTGAATAAAAAACTATTTTCCTGTAGATAAGTGAGGAAAGTGAGTACAAGAGCTGTTTTTCTCTAAGCAAGTGAGGAAAGTAAGTGCAAAAACTGTTTTCCTCTAGGTAATGAGGAAGGTTGAGTGCTATAGTAATTAGTAGCATTTTTAGTGCTTTCAACAAGTTCTGAACAAGTGCTGAGCAAGAATAAGCAAATTCAAGTGCTAAAACTAAGAATCTGTATCTGCACAAGACTGGTTACAGGAAAGAAACAAGTGCAAATGTGAGCTTTCAAATCAAAAAGTTGAGAGAGATGGAAAAGATTGCCCAGACAGCCAATAACTACAATTTCTGGGCCAGAACCACTCCTTATGTGGTAAACAGGTTACCTAGTGCTTACCACTACCACTGACAAGCTAGAAGGCTTCCCTGCAACACAGAAAGGCTTGGGGGGACTCAGACATGATGTAGAAAGCCTTCTGTACAGTGCAAGCAACATGGCGGTCAAAGTTCAGGTTGCTATCAACCTAGGTGCCCAAGTCCCTCGTGACTGATTGCAGGCTTAGCAAATTGTTATTAATGTGATAATTAGTGGGGACACCATTTTCCTCAAATGGGATAATGACGTATTTCTTGGCATTCAGTTTGAGACCATGCTTCTGGCACCAGTCATTAGTTTGGTTAAGGCTCTTTTGGAGGATGTTCACATCACTAGGGGAATTTATGACAGTGCCCACTTTCAGTCATCTCAAACTTGGTCACCCACAGACCACTGATTTTGGCTTGCACCTCAGAAAAGTATAACCCAAACAGTAGAGGCCCCAAGACCAATCCTTTTGGTATGCCGCTTGTCACAGGTCTACTACTAGAGGTGGCTTCCCCTGTTTTGACTGAGTGGGTTCTGTCAGTGAGCCAGTTAGCTACCCATCTGTTAACATATGGGTTGATGCCTAGCTGGGAGGGTTTATCTATTATGCCCAAGTGGGGAATAGTGTTGAAGGTTTTTGCTAGGTCAAGGTAGGCGGTGTGCACTGTCTTGCCCTCATCCATGGCTTTGGTGACTGTTTCTAAGAAGGCGACCAAGTTTAACAGGCATGATCTCCATTTGACAGAAACCAAACTGTGTGGGATCAAGCGTTTGGAAGTTGCCAATGTGCTTGTTTATAAGGTCCATAATAATGCATTCCATGGCCTTGCAGATCAGGCTAGTTAGACTGAGAGGCCTATAATAGCGTGGGTTAGCGGACGCTCCACCTTTGTGCAGAGGGATGACAGTGGCTGTCCTCCATTCTGATGGGATGAAGCCAGTGCACAGGCTTTGCTTGAACAGGCTGCCTAGTGGTACTCTGAGCTCTTGCCTGAGTTCATGTAGGACACAGCCAGGGATGTTGTCGGGTCTCATGGAGGCTGTATTTTTTGCCTTTCAGAGGGCATTAATAACCTGCTCCCTGGTGATGGGGGGGGGGGTGGCAGGTGCTGAGGATGTCCTGGTTTACTGATGGGGGACACGGGGGTGAAGTTTTCACTGAATTTGGCTTCCAGCAGGTTCTACTTTGGCTGTATCTATGGCATTTGTGTATGTGGTATTTTTGGCCACCAATTCAGAGCAGATTTGGGAGTTACCTTTAGATTGTGGACATACGTGAAGAAGGCCCTGTGATTGTCCTTAGTGGATGTGGCCAATTTGGCCTCGAAGTTAGCCTTAGAGGATTTCACCAGTGACATTATTTGCTTGTTCAGACAACGGAGAGCTTGCTTCTAACTTGGCACCTGCTCCTTCTTGGTCCTGGACAGCAATTTTTTCCTTTTATTATAGAATCTGTTTATTGCTGCTGATCACCAGTCAGGTTTACTCTTCCTTGAGGAAGATGAGTTGGTCCTGTCGGGTATTGCTGAGTCGATGCAACTATACAGGTGCTCATATAGTTTTTGGTGTAGGCTTGGACATTAGCGCTTGATTTAACTGAAGGGACGGTGGCTGTGAAGCCACTTATACCTGCTCTCAGGAGGTTGTAGTCAGGTAGTCAGCTTTGGAAAAGTTTTTTGTTTGACTCTGGCAAGTGGGGGATCAGGGGAAATGGTGACTTCAAAAGTGATTGCTTTAAGGTCAGATCTTCCAAGAAGGATGCCACTGTAGGGGTGCTACAATGGTTACTCATGTTGGTTAGTACCAGGTCCAGGATATTTTCACCTCTTGTGGGGGCATCGACCAGCTGATCCAATTAATTGGCATTGATGAAGTCAAGGAATCTCTGGGCATTCATGTTTGAGCTAGAATAGGTCTTCCACTCTATGGTTGGGTAGTTAAAATCACCCAGGATCAGGGTAAACGCTTAAATCTTGACGGATTCAAGTAAGTCCAGATTGGTGGAGTGGGCTGCCTAAGTCTTGGTTGGGGGTTCTGTAGCTAGCTATGATTTGAATAAGTGTTTTGTCAATAGCTAACTGCACCTGGAGTGTCTCCTGTGCGTCATACTGTTTGACCAGCCTGGAGGGGTGTATGTCTTTGATAAACATTAAAATGCCACCTCCTTTGGCTTTGTAGTCCTCTGTTTGGGGTCTGAAAGTATGGTAGAACAAGTAACCTGGTAAGGCTGGGGTGCTCTCCGCAGCTTTGAACCAGATTTTAGTGACTGCACAAATGTTAGCATCTTCCAGAGTGAGGAATGCTTGAAATGAGTGCAGTTTCATGTTAAGACTCCTAGCATTTAGTAGCATGGCCTTTAAATATCGTTTAGAATTGTTCATGTTGATAATTCTGTCCTCATGGCTTTACCTAAGAAAGGCACTACGGGGGTGGATAGAGCCTTTGCTAGAAGCCTGAAGCCCAGGGGAGACAGATGAAGGCCATCTCTGGCAAAGCATCATGGTCTGTCAATCATGTCCTCCCAAGCTGTCAGGTACTGGATCCCCTTGGAATGACACCAGAAACTAAGCCAATTGGTTAAGTCAATCATTTTCTATTTGTACTGAGACATCATTCTGGTTGATGGTAGGAAGCTGCTTAAGGCTAGGGACATACCTGCCTGGGACACATATTCAGCAAGCTCAATCATGTCTCTCTTCATATAGTCCAGAGAGGTACATCTCAAGTTATTCACACCAACATGTACTATGACAGAATCATAACAGTACCTGTTGTTGAGAGACTTGAGTGTGTGAATGATATGGCTGATTCTAGCACCTGACAAGCAACTTACCGTGGCTTTCCCCTTGTCTAGCCTGTGAGGGGAACATCTGTGTGTCTCACAATAGCGTCTCCTATGACTAGTATGTTGGGTTTGTGGTTGGGCCTTAGAGGCTGTGAGACACAGGCATGTATACTATGTGTGGTGCTTGGTGCAGTAGGTTGTGATGTGCATGTGTGCTTTTGCCTCCAACTGATTTGTCTCCACCAGCTGGTTTATCTTCTCACATATCCTAGAACTGGAATCTGAAAATATAATAGGTGTTGGTGTTGGAACCAAAGAGACTTCAGATACCATTGTATCCTTCTCATGCAGAGTCTTGCTAGAGGTATCATGAAAATCATACATGCCATGAGACCCAGAATCCTGAGATATGACCTTGTATTGACTAAAGTCTGAGTGGAAAACCCCTGGAAAAGATCTAACTATAGCTCTATTTCTTTCCTGTGAAAGAAAAGTTGTTTGTACTGAGGTGTCTAGCAGACACCCCAGGAGCTCAATCCTGTGTGATGGAGTCAGAAAACACTTTTGAATGTTCTCCTGGAATCCCAGCCTGCATATGAGATGTCTCATTGAAATGACCCTCTTGAAACTGATTACATGTATAGATCTGCAACTATAGGACTGCATACACATCTGCTGACCTCATCAGATGCAAACATAGTGAAAGCTTTGAAACATGAAGAGAACAAGTCTAAGATGACTTCCCTACTTAATTTAGCAGAAGCATAGCAGTGTCAAGCGGGAATAGAAACCAAACCAGAAGTAGACAAAAATCAGGCAGCAAATGAATGTGCAAAAAACAAAAGAAAGAATATCGAGAGAAAATTTAGTTGAGAAGGCAAGTAATGTGGAAAAGGCATACATATAGAAGTAAATACAGAAAACTCCTGGAATAACCTCATGTTGATCAGGATCTGACACAGCAATGGTTAAGGATAAGTAAATTTAAACCAAAAGATGAAAGGTTAATATTGGAGGCCCAGGATATTGCCAATATCCTGGCAGATCAATTCAGTGCCAACTTCACCGCCCTCTCACCCCCTAAAGGGCCCATCTCAATACTGTAAGACTGCCAAATTCTGGTAATAACGGTCACACAGGTGAAAAACGCACTCTCCAAAGCTAAGAATACAGCATCCATGGGACCAGATGACATCCCAGGCTGTGTACTACATGAACTACAAAATGAATTGGTACCTCACCTACGTGTTATGTTTAATCATAGCCTCACCTCAGGCTTCATGCCCACTGAGTGGCGCACAGCTACAGTTATCCCACTCCACAAGGGGGGGATCCACCTTGGATCCTAGGAACTACCGCCCCATCAGTTTGACGAGCCTGATCTGCAAGGCCATGGAACGTATTATCATGGAACTTATAAACAAAGACATTGCCAACCTTCAAACACTGGACCCCACCCAGTCTGGGTTCATGAAGGGCTGATCTTATCTCCTGAACCTGATTGACTTCTTTGAATGAGTCTCCAGAGCTGTGGACAAGGGTAAGGCAGTCCACACAGCCTATCTGGATCTCGCCAAGACCATCGACACTATCCCCCACTCTGGAATCATACATAAACTTACTAAGCTGGCCATAAATCCCTACGTCACTCGATGGGCTGCCAACTGGCTTACTTTAAGAACCCACACAGTAAAAGTAGCCGATTCCAAATGTAGCTCCAGACAAGTGACAAGTGGAGTACCTCAGGATTCAGTCCCGGGACCGCTCTTGTTTGGCATCTACTTCTCTGAAGTACAGGCCAGCACTAAGGGACTCTGGCTAACAACGTTCGCAGATGACTGCAAACTGGGAGCCATTACTGAATCCCCAGATGATGCGTATATTCTACAAAAGGGCCTTACAGAAACAGATGCTTGGTGCCACAGCTATGGGCTCAAGCTCAATGCCAAGAAATGTATAGTTATCCCCTTTGGGAAAAAACATGTACCCCGTGAATTATCACATAGGTGGCAGTACACTAAACACCGAAAGTGTGATAATAGACTTAGGGACACAGGTGGACAGTGGTCTCACCTTTGATAACCACATCACCACAACAGTCAGGAAATCCTTCTATGTGCCACACCTCATCACTAAGGGCTTTTCATCCAGAAAAAAGGAGGTCATTGTCCCATTGTATTCATCCCTCATTAGACCCATTATAGAATACAACGCCCTGTTTGGTATATACCTCTCAAGACATTTGCAACTAATGGAAAGGCCGCAGAAATACCTCACTAAAAGAATCACAGGCCTAAAGCAGATGCCCTTTGCTGACCGTCTAAAAAAACTCCAGCTATAATCTATCACATATCGTCTACTCAGAGGCGATCTCTGCTTAACATGCAAGGCCATGTCAAACCGAGAGCTGTTGGACATGCTACACTTAAATAAATCCCAATCCCTCAGAGCCATATACTCCAGGGATCTAAACCTTTTCATCACAATGAAGAAAATATGCTGGAGGGATAGGTTCCTGACCCAGAGACTCCCCAGACTCTGGAATAGACTGCCCATACATGTCAAGCAGAGCACCTCTTTGGCACTCTTCAAAAGGTACCTTGACAATTGGATGGGAGATAGGGTATTCACCCTGGGGATCACGTCAGTCACTCTGCTAGACAGGGGTCCAGGGAAGTAAATATTGTGGGAAGAAATAGCCAGGGAATTGTTATGGCTAGGCTTGTATAGGCCCTAGGGCCGATAGCCTATTACCAGCCTATGAACTATGTACACATTGGTTTACAAAGTCCATTGAGCATGTGGGAGTAACAGATAAATGCAGGTTCTGTAAAACAAAACTGGAAACAGTCACACAACTTGCTACTGGGAGTGATACACTAATGGTAGAGGGCCTGTATACTGAAAAGTTTAAAGCGGCAAAACTGTTGCATTGGGAATTGCACAAATATTACAATATTGAAGTAGCTGAGAAACATTGGAAACATGATCCAGAAAAAATAACAGACAATGATGAAGTTTATATCACATGGGATCACCCATTACCAGCAGATCAAAAAATAGATGTGAGAAAACCAGATATAGTAATCCCTGAAAAGAAGCCAAAAGTAGCATTGATCATTGAAATTGTTACTTCCAGTGATTACAGTGTATGACATAAAGAGAGACATAAAGTCATAAAACATGGAATGCTCATGTATACAAATAGAGCAATGCTAGGAAATGTGCAGATGATCTAGTTTTATTATTCAGAACAGATGGCTTACTCTGTGAGTATGCACCACACCTGTAGTTATAAGCAATTGGATGTCTTTCATCAACAATCACAAAACCTGACAAGGATAAACAAATTGCAATAAGGAGTTCTTAATACTAAGATTTGCTGAGACAGGAAACATTACTGGAAATAAAATTCTGGTAAGAAAATTAAGGATAAACAGAGACTAACTAAACAGACAAAGAAATCCTCTAAGTAATTAATATGAGGCACAAATACATATATATCTATATATATATATCTATATATATATATATATATATATATATATATATATATATATATATATATATATAATATGACAGAGTTAGACATAAAGATATACATGGGTGTAAATCCATACATCAAGATTGCAAGAAATCAAACGGGAACTGACAAAACACAACCCCAGACACCCCCTGCTAATTATATTTCCCAACTCTGACTTTGCACTGCAGTGGGGAAAGGGCACATTCTACAGTCCCTACTGTGCCATGATATCGCACAGTAAAAATCAAGTTTGTTTGATAAGCTGATTTTCAATCAGCAGTACCGGCTTTTTTCTGTGTGTTGTTTCAACAACTTTTATGTTTTCCATGTAATTATCTCTCTCTCTCTCTCTCTCTATATATATATATGTATATATATATATATATATATATATGGTTCTACCTGACTTCGTCGACAGCGCAGAAGACCGACATCGGAATCCGGAGCTCCAGAAGATCGAAATCGAAGAAGACCGACGCGAATCGCGAGTGGCAGAACATCGACAATGCAGAAGACCGACACGACGGATGACAACACCAACGCCGAGGATGCCGACATGGGGAAAGGCTGTGTGAGTATGCGGTAGTGACGGACGTTAGGGTGCGAGGCAGGTAAGTGTGGAGATTGACGGTCTGTGGGGATAGGGGTGGGTTAAGTGAGTTAGGGTTAGGGAGCGATAGGGTTGGGTTAAGTGTGTTAGGGGTAGGGAGGGATAGGGGTGGGTTAAGTGAGTTAGGGTTAGGGAGCGATAGGGGTGGGTTAAGTGAGTTAGGGTTAGGGAGCGATAGGGGCGGGTTAAGTGAGTTAGGGTTAGGGAGCGGGTAGGTAAGTGTGCGATAGTGACGGACCTTAGGGTTAGGGTAAGGTTTAGTGTGGGCTTGTAAGGATTTTGGTGTGCTTGTGTTGTGTGTGTGGTTTGTGGAATGGGGATGTGTTTTATTTTTAATTGTTATTGTGGTGTGTGCAGTGTATGGGGTTTCGTGTTTGTGTACCGTCGGTTATTTCGTTGTCGGTTATGTGTGGTTTCGTGTTTATGGACTGTCGAATATGTGGTGTCGGTGATGTGGTTGTCGGTGTTGTGTGGTTTCGACTATGTCAGGTAGAACCAGTCATAGATATATATATATATATATATATATATATATATATATATATATATAAATATACATTTATTTATTTATTTATACACATTTTATGTTTAATATATATATATATATATATATATATATATATATATATATATATATATATATATATATATATATATACGTGTGTGTGTGTGTGTGTGTGTGTGTGTGTGTGTGTGCACAACATACATATAGTGTATATATGCATACATACAAACAAACACAAAATTAAATCACTCCGTTCAATAAAATATAGTGTAAACACAATTATAGTATCACCTCTGTCAAAAAACTACTTGACATTTGGCATACGTAGCATTTCTTTATGTGCTTTCCATTTACACAGAATCATTCTTAGAGGAGTCTACATGAAGAACTGTAAAGTGCAGGGTAGGAAGTTTACGAAGTTTTGCAGCTAGTGAGGGGTTGTACAGAAGCTTGCAGACAGATTACTTCTGCCGGTCTGTAGTTGCTGCCAGAATCTATCATGTAATGTTTCTAAGCTGGATATATGTTATGCAAACAGAACAACAACAGTTGAGTTAACCACATAGTGATCAAAAAAGGGAAACGGATGAGCTGTCTTTACTAAAATTATAATTAACCAATCTGACATCACTCAAGTGTCATAGAAAGGACATCATGGAATCAAATAATCCAAAACAGGAATCCAGGCACCTCAAAGCTGGAAGTAATCCAATAATCCAAGTTATAGTTTAAAAACCTTTTAATGTGATTGCTTCCATTCACATAAATAAAATGAACTTCTTCAGACAAATAAACGGCATTCAAAGGAATATTTAAATACATTTCCTGATTCATGACATCACAAACCCACTCTAAAAAGTCATGTGATTATCAAGTCATATGATCAAAAAAATCACATGATTCATTCACAAACATATTCTTGTTTGATGTAAAAATAAATAAATAAATAAATATATATATATATATATATATATATATATATATATATATATATATATATATGTTAATATGTTAACATATAAATAGAAATAAACACCATAAATTTTGGTGTTCTTATTTCTTATTTATCTTAAAAGTGACTTTAATTTTAAGATACATTTCAAAGAGCAATAGTCATTTATTTCAGGATATGAGTGTGCCTTTAGCCTTAATTGCCACAAAAGCTCATGCTCCTCTAACCTCAAGTCCACGGACCCCCCCCCCCCCTATAATTGGGTGCCACTTGCTCAATTACTAAGTATTTAAACTGGTGATTTGGTTCATTCATTATGTGTCTAGCCAAAGCGTTCGTAGTATTCTGTTTATGGAATCAACAACAGCTTCTATTATCCGCTATTAACAATCCACAAGTAACTATCCTATGTATGTATATGTATAATATATTCCATACCTCTCAGTTGTACAGATTTTCATAGAGTGTCCAGATTTTTGCCTCATATTTTTGGTCCATAATTCATGTAATTGTGATTTTCTGTCAAATCACTGGTAAATCATTAAAGACTGAAGTCAGGAAATAATGATAGATATTTAAGTTTCAGACTTCATACACTTCAGAAAATACATGCTAATGCATAACCTGATACTCTATCGATGTTCTAAGTTTGTAAGAGCAATATTTAAAATTGTCCCTATTTTTAGGCACTGTGCCCCCATTATTTGTGGCTTTGTACAGATTTCTTATTCTAAAAGACTAAGAGGTATATACAGGACATATGCATGAAATGGTACAGTCCAACTTAGTGCTGTGGAGGTGATGAGAGGCCTGTGTTAGTCTTCCACTCACTTACAGAATATGATTCAGACTTTTAATGTGTTAGCACCTGTCTAATGCCTCGCCTTTATCAAGGGCAGTACTAGTATAACTGTGAGGGCTGCCACTTTAAGTGAGGATATTGGAGTATATCTACATGGAGAGTCTGAGGGGATCAGCCTGACTTTAAAAATTCAATACTCTTAAATATATGCATTCACTCTTGTTCATTTTGACAAGTATGGATTCATTGGGCTGTCACTTACCAGTGTATTACAGTAGATTTTGTTAATAGATAATGCCCATTTACAGTTGAGGCTCACAAAGAAAAACTCACATGCATAAGGATATTGTTTGTTTAAAAAGACAGAAAACATGCCTTAAAATATATTATTTTTAGAGAAACAAACATCTTTCTAACTGCAGTGTAGTTAACATTATGGTAAAATAAACTGCACAAAGGTAAGTGACAGTAATTTAAATACTACTACAAAGTGGGCAACAATATCAGCACTAACTAAAATTTATGGGGGCCCACACAGCAGTAGCAGGTACAGTTAATATTTGAGTGAGGCCAGAGTAAATATGAGCAATGTACGGTTGTTGTAAGTAAACTTAAGATTACAGTAGATGTTTAAATGATCACTGGTGTAGTAGCCTAAGCTATGTGGTTTGCAAACTCCACAGGATACAAGAGCTAGCCAGATTCCAAAGCTTCAGGGCACATTCCCTGCACCCAAATCATTAGTCAGCTCATGTTGAGCTGACTAAACAAGACAGGTTTGGGCACCAAGCCCTTCAGAGCTTTCATTCCAACTGACACAGGGAGACTGAGGCCTGAGAGGAGATTGCTAGGAATAACAAAAAATAAATGTTCGCACCCTGGCATAAAAAAAATGCATAAAAAGCAAAAAGGATGGAGGGAAGGAGTGGCAGCGGTGATCATTCAGACATCTACTGTTATGGAAAGTTTACTTACACAACTGCACTATGTTCTTCACACTGAAAACTACAGGCCTATATCACATAATCGAAATTCCAAAATATTGAACACCATAAGCTCGAACTTGGAATTTCAAAATGTGATAACATCGAACACTCAGAATAGCAATTTTTTTCCCAGGGAAAAAATTTGCTGTTCTGAGAAACATACACAGAACACAAGCCACCAAAATAAATAATCCACGCACATGCACTTAACAAATCCCTACTTCTAACCCTACACTAAACCGTACATACATTCCTATCTATCCACTAACCTTAACCCGCACCCTAACCCTAAGGTCCGTACCTATCGCACACTTACCCTAAGAAACTATACACAAACAAATTAATTAATACACACACACATACATTTAACAAAACCCTACTTCTACCCTACACTACACCATACACATATTCCTACCTATCCACTTACCTTAAGCCGTAGCCTTACCCTAAGGTCCGCAACTATCGCACCACAGTGGAGGAAATAGCTAAGCCACGAAACAGCCCACCAAAATCTTGCCCTAGGTAAGAATTCGATGTTTCACAGCTTTGCTATTTTCAGCCTTCGATATAGTGGTGTCGATATTATAACCTTCGACATTTTGCAACGCCGATGTTATAGACCTGAAAACTACTGCACTAGCCTAAGCTATATGGGCCGATTACCACAGCTTAGAACAACTAACAGGTAGAAGGGGAAAGGTCCAGGAGCCCTGTAGAATGGTCCTAGCAAAGCATGACCTAGACCTGGAGAAGGAATCTAGACTGTAGTGTTTTGTAAAAGTATGTAGAGAGGACCAAGTTGCTGCTTTTACAATGCTTCTGAAGTCCAACCCTTTCCAAAATGCCATAGATGAAACCTAGACCCTGGTGGAATGAGTCTTGACCCTGCCTCCAATAGTTTTGTTGCTGTGGGAATAAACAAAAAATGCAATAGCCAAAGTCAACCATTTGAAAATAGTCTGGTTTGTCACAGGTTGTCCCTTTTTCTTACCTTCTCAAGAAATGAACAACTGATCGAAAGTTCTAAAAGATTTTGTTTTTGTCAAGACAGCACCTAAGTTGTCTGTGGACATCTAAGGTATGATGTGTCTTTTCTCTCCCATTTTGGGGTTCAGGGAAGAACACATGGAGATGGATAGTTTGCCTTATTAGTTCTCAAGGTAACCCTGTCTCTGTGGAAAATGAGATAAGGTTGACACACCATAAGAGCTTGCAACTTAGATAATCTTCTTGCAGAGGTTAGAGCAACCAGTAAAACTGTTTTCCATGTTGTTGTATCTTTCGGCTTTTCCCGGTTAGGGGTCGCCACAGCGGAACTCCGGTCCGCTAATGATTGGCAGTAGATTTTTACATACCGAGTTGCCAGCTCTGACGCACAACCTTCAACAAAGGTATGCCCATTCACTCATGTCTCCACGCAGAAGATGCTTTAGCTGAGAATCGAACAGGACAGCGTTGTACTGTAAGGCGACAATGCTACCGCAGCACAACCACCACAGTTAAAACTGTTTTCCATGTTAAGAACCTCAAACCAGCCAGATGAGTTGGGTCAAATGGAGCAAGGGGTACCTCTTCTAATGCAAAATTAAGTTCCCAAGGAGGAGCCACCAGTTTTCTTAGAGGTCTCTTATGTAATACCTCTTTCAAAAACATTTTGACATGGGAATAGGTTCATAGGTTCATAGGTTCATACTAGGCTATCTGCCCAAGGGCATTTATAAGCCTAGCCCATAGTTATGTGGCTTTCGCCACCCCTTTAGTTTGAATAAAAACTATGCCTATCATTTTTCTGTGCCTCTGTCAAGCAGTGACACTGAAGTAATCCCTGGGGTATATCTGCGATCTCCCATCCATTGGTCAAGATTCCTCTTGAACAAGGCCAGCGAGGTGCTCTGCCTCACATGTACCGGGATTTTGTTCCACAGCATAGGGAGTCTCTGGGTGATGAATCTGTCCCTCCAGCACATTCTATTTATAACCGTGTCAAGGTTTAAGTCTCCCGCCCTTGTGGTTCTGAGGGATCTAGATTTTTTGAGGTGAAGCATATTCATCAAATCTGGGTTTGACATGGCCTTATATGTCAGGCACAGGTCACCTCTGTGCAAGCAGTATGAGACTGAATAGAGCTGGAGTTCTTTCAGTCGGGCAGCATAAGACATATTTTTGAGACCCTTTATCCTTTTGGTGAGGAACTTTTGGGGCCTTTCAAGCTGCAGCAGGTGTCTGGTCAGATACATTCGAGCGGGCATTGTACTCAATCATAGGTCTAATGAGTGATGAGTACAGGGGGACGATGACCTCCCTTGATCTAGATGGGAATCCCTTCATGATCAGGTGGGCGATATAGAAGGTTTTCCTAACTACTTTAGCAACATGAGTGTCAAGCGAAGGCTACTGTCAACTTGGGTCCCCAGATCCCTGATGACTTTTCTGTACTCAGTGGATTGCCACCTATATGGTAGCTAGGGGTAACCTTGTTTTTCCCGAAGGGTATAACTATGCATTTTTTGGCGTTTAACTTCAGGCCATGGCTCTGGCACCAGTTATCCGTTTCTGTGAGGCCCTTCTGGAGGATATCTGTGTCAGATGTGTTTTCGACTATGGCCCAGTTTGCAGTCATCTGCAAACTTTGTCAGCCATAACCCTCCTGTGTTTGCTTGTACTTCAGAAAAGTAGATGCCGAACAAGAGTGGACCCAGGACTGAGCCCTGTGGGACACCACTTGTGACAGGCTTTGAGTCTGACATGGCTCCAGCAACTCTGACCCTGTGGGTTCTGTCACTTAGCCAGTTTGCAACCCATCTTGTGATGTATGGGTTTACATTCAAGCTGATGAGTTTTTCGATGATACCTGAGTGGGGTATTGTGTCGAAGGCCTTTGCCAGGTCGAGGTAGGCTGTATGGACTGCCTTTCCCTCATCAATGGCCTTGGTGACTGTCTCGAAAAAGTCAACCAAGTTTAAGAGGCAGGATCTGCCTTTGACAAAGCCAAACTGGGTTGGATCCAAAGTCTGCAAGTTCCCTATGTCTTTATTTATGAGTTCCATTATGATCCTCTCCATGGCTTTGCAGATAGCCATGGAGAGGATCATAATGGAACTCATAAATAAAGACATAGGGAACTTGCAGACTTTGGATCCAACCCAGTTTGGCTTTGTCAAAGGCAGATCCTGCCTCTTAAACTTGGTATGCCTTGAAAGAGAGGGATATGTGGGCAGACATGCTGAAATGGCCAGTAAATGAATCCTGACAGAAGAGTAAGATGGGCAACAGGAAAGTAACTCACACAAATATTGCAAAATCAGAGATATTAGCCCTGAATGAATGCTGGTTACATTGTTGACACCAACTAGAAAACTGTTTACATTTGCTAATATATGATTTTCTAGTAGTAGGCTTTCTTACCTCATTTAGTACCAGCTGCACGTTCTCATTAAACAGGTACCTAAAAGTTATTAAGACCCTATCATCCAGGCAATTAGCTGAAGTTGTTTGGTGTCAGGATGTATTATACATCCTGTTCTTGTGGGAGTACATCTATTCTGTGAGGAAGTTTGCAGTAATTGTCCCTGGCCAATTCCAAAAGAAGGAACAACCACTGTTACTTGGGTTAGGAGGGAGTCACCACAAAAATCTTATGGGGATTCCTTCTGAATCTTCAGAAGTACCACACATATCAGTGGAAAGGGTGGAAAAGCATATAGAAACATTCATGTGTATGGAAAATAAAAGGCATATGTCTTCCAGGCCTTCTTGCATGGACTCCCGGAGCAGCATTTTGCCAGCAAAGAGGCAAATAGGTCTACTTAAGGAACTCTACACAGATGGATAAAATCTTGGAATACCTCTGATCTAGTTTCAGTTTATGATGGTCTGCTCAGCTTGTCTAACATACAGTTTTTATCTGACAGAATGTAGGAAGCTTGAAGAGTGAGATTGTACTGTAAGCTATATCCCCTACTAACATATCAAATCTACATAGGCACACATCACTCTGGAATTGCCTGTAACAACTTCAAGTGATCTAGGGGCCCAAATGTGATTTAGAAAGTTAAGTATCTTGATAAGGGCAATCATCTCTTTTACAGTGATGTACTTGTGTCTCTTTCTTGTCCCAGTTACCTTGCTCTTTTATCCCCCTTGACACTGCTCCCCAAGCAGAATCTAAGCCATATGTGGTAACTGACTATTCTGGAGTAGGAGGGGAAAAGGGGAGACCCATATTCAGGGATATTTGATGTCTCATAGGTTCATAGGATGATACTAGGCTATTGGTGCGGAGGTCCTTATAAGCCTAGCCAAGAATTTCACCCATGTTCCCACAAAGTCAGCACCTGATTTCCCTGTCCAGCAGGGACACAGGTGGGATCCCAGGGGTATATCTTCTATTTCCCATCCAGGCTTCCAGGTTGCTCTTAAAGAGGGCCAGTGAGGTACTCTGCTTGACATGGAAAGGACGTCTATTCTACAGATGGGAGAGTCACTGGGACAAAAATCTATCCTGCCAACAAGTTCTATTAATGTCACCAGGTTGAGACCTTCCATGCTGGTTGGACGAGTGGAGTTTGACTTATGGATATACAACAACTCCATCAAGGCTGAGTCTGAGTTGGCTTTGTATGCCAGACACAGGTCACCTCTGAGCAGTCTGTACGGGACTGAGTAGAGAGACAAGGCTTTTAGGTTCATAGATTAGTAATAAGCTAACTACCCTTGCAAGCCATTTTAAGCCTAGCCAATTATCCCTTGCGAGACTCAAACCTTGCACCTTGTGTTTGTAAGGCAAACACCTTAACCATTGGCCACCCTCCCTGACCTATCTGTATAGGATAGGTGTTTGAGACCCTGGATTTTCCTAGTCAGGAACCTCTATGGTCTCTCCAACTGCTGCATGTGCTTCGCAAGGTACATGCTGAAGGGGGCATTGTACTCAATAATGGGGCTGATAAAGGAGGAGTACAGGGATGTTATGACACCCTTGTTCCTGGATGAAATACCCTTACTTATAGGTTCATAGGTTCATAGGTAGGTACTAGGCTATCGGCCCGAGGGCCTACATAAGCCTAGCCAACAAGGTTCCCTGGCTTAAGCCACCCAAAAAGTTATTTTCCTGTGCCACTGTCGAGTGTATTTCCTATTTCCCATCCACTCACCAAGATTTTTCTTGAAGAGTGCTAATGAATAACTTTGCTTGACATAGATGGGTAGCCTGTTCCAGAGTATGGGAAGTCTCTCTGACAGGAATCTATCCCTCCAGCATGTCTTGTTTATTGTGGTGACAAGGTTTAGGTCCCTAGAGCGTGTAGCTCGGAGGGATTGGATTTCTTTAGGTATAGCATGTCCAGCAGCTCTGGGTTTGACATAGCTTTATAAGTTAGGCAGAGATCACCTCGGAGTAGCTGATATGCTATGGAGGAAAACTTGAGTTTTTTGAGATGGTCAGTGTAGGGTATCTGTTTGAGGCCAGCACTCCTATTTGTGAGGTACTTCTGTGGCCTTTCCAGCTGCTGCAGATGTCTTGTGAGGTACATTGCAAAATGGGCATTGTACTCTATAATGGGTCTAATGAGTGTCGAGTAGAGGGGAACAATGACCTCTTTTTTCTTGGATGAGAACCTTATTATGATGAGGTGTGCCACGTAGAAGGACTTCCTGACTACTGTGGCGATGTGACTATCAAAGGACAGACAAATGTCCACCTGAGTTCCAAGGTCTCTTATCACATATTTGGTGTTAAGTAGACTGCTGTCTATGTAGTAGTTCATTGGTACAGAGTTTTAACCAAAGGGGATGACAATGCACTTTTTGGCATTGAGCTTGAGGCCATGGTTCTGACACCAAGCATCTGTCTTAGCGAGGCCCTTCTGTAGGATTTCCACATCATTTGGGGACTCGACTATGGCTCCTAGTTTGCAGTCATCTGCGAACTTCATTAGCCAGAGGCCTTCTGTGTTAGCCTGTACTTCAGAGAAGTAGATACCAAACAGGAGAGGTCCCAGGACTGAACCCTGTGGTACTCCACTTGTCACTGGATTGAGGTCAGATTTGGAGTCTACAACTTTTACAGTGTGTGTTCTGTCAGTGGCCCAGTTGGCAACCCATCTTGTGATGTAGGGATTTATACCGTTTAGTAAGTTTAGCTATAATTCCAGAATGGGGGATGGTGTTGAAAGCCTTGCTGAGTGCAAGATAGGCTGTGTGAACCACCTTACCCTCATCTACAGCTTTGATGACTGCCTCAAAGAAGTCGATCAGGTTCAGGAGGCATGATCTGCCTTTCACAAACCTCAACTTGGTGGGATCCAGAGTTTGGAGGTTACCAATGTCTTTGTTTATGAGTTCCATGATGATACGTTCCATGACCTTGCAGACCAGGCTCATCAGGCTAAAAGTTCCCAGGATCAGTGGTGGCTCCACCTTTGTGGAGTGGAATAACTGTTGCTGTACTCCATTCAGTGGGCATAAAGCCTGATGTGAGGCTATGATTGAACATGGTGCTTAGGTGGGGAGCCAGTTCATTCTGAAGTTCATGTAAAATTCAGCCTGGGATGTTGTCTGGTCCCATGGATGCTGTGTTGTTGGCTTTAGAGAGTGCAGCTTTTACCTGCGTAGTTGTGATTACAGGGACTCTGCATTCTTCCTGTATAGATATGGGCCCTTTAGGGGTGAGGGGTGGTAAAGTTAGCACTAAACCTATCTGCCAGGATGCTGGCAATATCAGTTGGTTCTTTAATTTTCATGCCATTGTGCTGTAACTCAGGGCAGATCTGGGTGTTGCCATTGAGATTCTTCACATAGTTATAGAATGCTTTGTGGTTGTCCTTAGAATCAGTGGTGGTTTTGTTTTCATAGCTAGCTTTGGAGGATCTTATAAAGGATCTCAGCTTCTTACTGAGGCTGACCAGGGAACTCCTCCACTCATGGGATTTTACTCTCTTTTGCTGCAATTTCTTCCTTCTGTTGTACAGTTTGTTTATGGCAAGGGATCACCAGATTGGCTTCCTTTTTTGGAGGATAGCATCTTGGTTCTGTTTGGGCTAGCACGATCCATGCACTCGTGTAAGTGCTTACAGAGTGCATTTGTGTAGGATTCAGCAGTTGTAACTGTATTGTCCATCTGCATGGGTGTCATGAAGTTCACCACTTTTGTCTTAAGAAGCATGAAGTTGGCTTTGGAGAAAATTTTTACCATGGTTTCCTTAATGAGGGGTGGGGGTGGGATGTGGATGTCAAGGGTGATTAGCTTATGGTCGGATCGGACCAATGAGGAGTTGACTTCAGGTGTGGAACACCGGTCATGCATGTTGGTAATGACTAGGTCTAGGATAATGTTGCCCCTGGTAGGGGTGTGGATAAGTTGATCCAGGGCATTGGAGTTTATGAATTCCAGAAAGAGTTGCGTAAAGGAGTTGGTACACAAGTAGTTTTCCCAGTTAATGGTGGGGTAGTTGAAATCGCCCATTATTAGGGTGCTTGGTTGAACCCTAATATTTTCCAGTACATCAAGAAAAGAGGAGTGGGAATCCTGGGGCATGGTGTGGGTTCTGTAGCAAGCTACAATTTGGATTGCAGTTTTGCCCAGAGTTAGTTGCAGTTGGATAACCTCGGATGCATTATGCTGAGCAACTAGCCTAGAGGTGTGGATATCCTTAATGAATATGGACACACCTCCGCCTTTGATGTTCTGGTCCAGGTTACATGGCCAAAAAGTGTGGTATGAGTTATTGCCTGGTAGTGCGGGGGTGCTCTCTGGATCGTTGAACCAGGTCTCAGTCACTGCACAGATATCGATGTTCTCCAGTTTAAGGAGTGCCTCGAGTGAGTGCATTTTGAGATTTAGACTTCTAGCATTGAGTAGCATTACCCTCAGTTTTTGCTTGCCTGTTCCTGTTATGGTGGTGAATTTGTCATTTGAACCTTGCCTAAAAAAGGCACTATAGGGGCGGCAAGAGCCTTAGCCAGTATCCGGAATCCCAGGGGCAACAGGTGCAAGCCATCTCTGGCAAAGCATCGTGGTCTGTCGACAATGTCATCCCAAGCAGACAGATACTGGATCCCCTTAGAATGACACCAGAAGCTTAGCCAATTGTTGAAGTCAAATGATTATTTTGTCCTTGTACTGTGGTATCATTCTGGGCAATGGCAGAATGCTACTCAGGGCTAAGGTCATACCTGCCTGGGCTGCAAGATCAGAGAGCTCTTCCATGTCTCTTTTCATGTAGTACAGGGAGGTACGTCTCAGGTCTTTCACACCAACATGGACAATGGCAGAGTCATATTTGTACTTGTTGTGGAGTGATCTGAGTGCATGGGTTATGTGGCGGATCCTGGCACCCGATAGGCAGCTGACAGTAACCTTCTCCTTGTTTAGCCTGGTGAGTGGGACATCAGTGTGCCTGACTACAGAGTCCCCTATGACTAGTGTGTTGGAGACGTTGTTTTGCCTTATTGGCTGTGGTTGAGTGGCACACTGAGTCTGTGGGCTATGTGTCATTTGGGTTGTGTTGGGGGGTGGAAGTTGCTTGCATTTCTGTTTTGGAGGTCTCTGTTGTTTGGGCAGATTATTATTGAGAGCCTCCGCAAATGTTTTTGTGTTTCTATGTGTGGATTTTGGTGGTGTAGATTTAGTGAGACTATGTGATGTGTGCTGTGGTGCAAGTGTTTACCTTCTCCCCTTGAATGTCAAGTTCAGTCTTGGTTGGAGAGAGCTTTACCTCTAGTTTGGCTAGATAAGTGCATCTCTCATAGGTTGTAGTGTTAGGTGGTAGGAGGAGAGGGTTGTCTGTGTACATGAGGCAATTTCTACATTGCCCCAATACTGGGAGCTGACCCTTGTACATGCCTGAATAAAAAACTATTTTCCTCTAGATAAGTGAGGAAAGTGAGTACAAGGGCTGTTTTTCTCTCAGCAATTGGGGAAAGAAAGTGCAAAAACTGTTTTCCTTTAGGTAATGAGGAAGGTTGAGTGCTATAGTAATTAGTAGCTTATTTAGTGCTTTCAACAAGTTCTGAACAAGTACTGAGCAGGAATAAGCAAATTCAAGTGCTTAAACTAAGAATCTGTATCTGCACTAGACTGGTTACAGGAAAGAAACAAGTGCAGATGCTGGCGTTCAAATCAGAAAGGTGAGAGAGATGAAAATGATTGCCCAGACAGCCAATAACTACAATTTCTGGGCCAGAACAACTCCTTAAGTGGTAGACAGGTTACCTAGTGCTTACCACTCCCACTGACAAGCTAGAAGGCTTCCCTCCAACACAGAAAGGCTTGGGGGGATTGAGACATGAGGTAGAAAGCCTTCTGTACAATTCAAGTAACATGGTGGTCAAAGTTCAGGTTGCTATCAACCTGGATGCCCAAGTCCCTTGTGACTGACTGCATGCTTAGCAAATTGTTATTAATGTGACAATTAGTGGGGACACTATTTTCCCCAAATGGGATAATGATGCATTTCTTGGCATTCAGTTTGAGACCATGCTTCTGGCACCAGTCATTAGTTTGGTTAAGGCTCTTTTGGAGGATGTTCACATCACTAGGGGAATTTATGACAGTGCCAACTTTCAGTCATCTGAAAACTTGGCCACCCACAGACCACTGATTTTGGCTTGCACCTCAGAAAAGTATAACTCAAACAGTAGAGGCCCTATGACCAATCTTTTGGGTATGCCGCTTGTCACAGGTCTACTGCTAGAGGTGGCCTCCCCTATTTTGACTGAGTGGGTTCTGTCAGTGAGCCAGTTAGCTACCCATCTGGTAACATATGGGTTGATGCCTAGCTGGGAGTGTTTATCTATTATGCCTGAGTGGGGAATAGTGTTGAAGGTTTTTGCTAGGTCAAGGTAGGCGGTGTGCACTGTCTTGCCCTCATCCATGGCTTTGGTGACTGTTTCTAAGAAGGCGACCAAGTTTAACAGGCATGATCTCCCTTTGACAGAAACCAAACTGTGTGGGATCAAGCGTTTGGAGGTTGCCAATGTCCTTGTTTATAAGGTCCATGATAATGCATTCCATGGCCTTGCAGATCAGGCTAGTTAGACTGATAGGCCTATAATTGCCTGGGTTGGCGGATGCTCCACCTTTGTGCAGAGGGATGACAGTGGCTGTCCTCCATTCTGCTGGGATGAAGCCGGTGCACAGGCTTTGCTTGAACAGGATGCCTAGTGGTACTGAGAGCTCTTGCCTGAATTCATGTAGGACACAGCCAGGGATGTTGTCGGGTCTCATGGAGGCTGTATTTTTTTGTCTTTGAGAGGGCATTAATAACCTGCTCCCTGGTGATGGGGGGCAGGTGCTGGGGATGTCCTGGTTTACTGATGGGGGACACGGGGTGAAGTTTTCACTGAATTTGGCTTCCAGCAGATTGTACTTTGGCTGTATCTATGGCATTTGTGTATGTGGTATTTTTGACCACCAATTCAGAGCAGATTTGGGAGTTACCTTTAGATTGTGGACGTATGTAAAGAAGGCCCTGTGATTGTCCTTAGTGGATGTGGCCAATTTGGACTCGAAGTTAGCCTTAGAGAATTTTACTAGTGACATTATTTGCTTGTTCAGACAAAGGAGAGATTGCTTCCAACTTGGCACCTGCTCCTTCTTGGTCCTGGACAGCAAATGTTTCCTTTTATTATAGAATCTGTTTATTGCTGCTGATCACCAGTCAGGTTTAGTCTTCCTTGAGGAAGATGAGTTGATCCTGTCAGGTATTGCTGAGTCACTATACAAGTGCTCATATAGTTTTTGGTGTAGGGTTGGACATTAGTGCTTGATTTAACTGAAGGGATGGTGGCTGTGAAGCCACTTATACCTGCTCTAAGGAAGTTGTAGTCAGGTAGTCAGCTTTGGAAAAGTTTTTTGTTTGACTCTGGCAAGTGGGGGATCAGGGGAGATGGTGACTTTAAAAGTGATTGCTTTATGGTCAGATCTTCCAAGAAGGATGGCACTGTAGGGGTGCTACAGTGGTTACTCATGTTGGTTAGTACCAGGTCCAGGATATTTTCACCTCTTGTGGGGGCATCGACCAGCTGATCCAATACACTGGCATTGACGAAGTCAAGGAATCTCTTGGCATTCGTGTTCAAGCTAGAATAGGTCTTCCACTCTATGGTTGGGTAGTTAAAGTCACCCAGGATCAGGGTAAAGGGTTAAATCTTGATGGATTCAAGTAAGTACAGATAGGTGGAGTGGGCCGCCTAAGTCTTGGTGGGGGTTCTGTAGCTAGCTATGATTTGAATGTGTTTTGTCAATAGTTAACTGCACCTGGGGTGTCTCCTGTGCATCATACTGTTTGACCAGCCTGGAGGTGTGTATGTCTTTGATAAACATTGAAATGCCACCTCCTTTGGCTTTGTAGTCCTCTGTTTGGGGTCTGAAAGTATGGTAGAACAAGTAACCTGGTAAGGCTGGGGTGCTCTCCGCAGCTTTGAAACAGATTTCAGTGACTGCACAAATGTTAGCATCTTCCAGAGTGAGGAATGCTTGCAATGAGTGCAGTTTCATGTTAAGACTCATTTAGCAGCATGGCCTTTAAATTTCATTTAGAATTTTTCACGTTGATAATTTTGTCCTCATGGCTTTACCTAAGAAAGGCACTATGGGGGTGGAAAGAGCCTTTGCTAGAACCCTGAAGCCCAGGGGAGACAGATGAAGGCCATCTCTGGCAAAGCATCATGGTCTGTCAATCATGTCCTCCCAAGCTGTCAGGTACTGGATCCCCTTGGAATGACACCAGAAACTAAGCCAATTGTTAAAGTCAATCATTTTCTGTTTGTACTGAGACATCATTCTGGATGATGGTAGGATACTGCTTAAGGCTAGGGACATGCCTGGGATACATATTCAGCGAGCTCAATCATGTCTCTCTTCATATAGTCCAGAGAGGTACATCTCAAGTCATTCACACCAACATGTACTATGACAGAGTCATAACAGTACCTGTTGTTGAGAGACTTGAGTGCGTGAATGATATGGATGATTCTAGCACCTGACAAGCAACTTACCGTGACTTTCTCCTTGTCTAGCCTGTAAGGGGAACATCTGTGTGTCTCACGATAGAGTCTCCTATGACTAGAATGTTGGGTTTGTGGTTGGGCCTTAGAAGCTGTGAGACACAGGCATGTAAACTATGTGTGGTGCTTGGCGCAGTGGGTTGTGATGTGCATGTGTGCTTTTGCCTCCAACTGATTTGTCTCCACCAACTGGTTTATCTTCTCACATATCCTAGAACTGGAATGTGAAAATATAACAGGTGTTGGTGTTGGAACCAAAGAGACTTCAGATACCATTATATCCTTCTCATACAGAGTCTTGCTAGAGGTATCATGAAAATCATAGATGCCATGAGACCCAGAATCCTGAAATATGACTTTGTATTGACTAAAGTCTGAGTGGACAACCCCTGGAAAAGATCTAACTACAACTCTATTTCTTTCCTGTGAAAGAAAAGTTGTTTGTAGTGAGGTGTCTAGCAGACACCCCAGGATCTCAATCCTGTGTGATGGAATCTGAAAACACTTTTGAATGTTCTCCTGGAATCCCAGCCTGCATATGAGATGTCTCATTGAAATGCCTTCTTGAAACTGATTACATGTATAGATCTGCAATTATAGGACTGCATACACATCTGCTGACCTCATTAGATCCAAACATAGTGAAAGCTTTGAAACATGAAGAAAACAAGTCTAAGATGTCTTCCCTGCTTAATTTAGCAGAAGCATAGCAGTGTCAAGCGGGAATAAAAACCAAACCAGAAGTAGACAAAAATCAGGCAGCAAATGAATGTGCCAAAAACAAAAGAAAGAATATAGGGAGAAAATTTCATTGAGAAGGCAAGAAATGTGGAAAAGGCATACATATAGAAGTAAATACAGAAAACTCCTGGAATAACCTCATGTTGATCAGGATCTGACACAGCAATGGTTAAGGATAGGTAAATTTAAACCAAAAGATGAAAGGTTAATATTGGAGGCCCAGGATATTGCCAATATCCTGGCAGATCAATTTAGTGCCAACTTCACCCCCCTCTCACCCCCTAAAGGGCCCATCTCAATACTGAAAGATTGCCAAATTCCGGTAATAACTGTCACACAGGTGAAAAACGCACTCTCCAAAGCTAAGACTACAGCATCCATGGGACCAGATGACATCCCAGGCTGTATACTACATGAACTACAAAATGAACTGGCACCTCACCTAAGTGTCATGTTTAATCATAGCCTCACCTCAGGCTTCATTGCCACTGAGTGGCACACAGCTACAGTTATCCCACTCCACAAGGGGGGATCCACCTTGGATCCTAGAAACTACTGCCCCATCAGTCTGATCAGCCTGATCTGCAAGGCCAAGGAACGTATTATCATGGAACTTATAAACAAAGACATTGCCAACCTTCAAACACTGGACCCCACCCAGTGTGGGTTCGTGAAGGGCTGATCTTATCTCTTGAACCTGATTAACTTCTTCGAATCAGTCTCCAGAGCTGTGGACAAGGGTAAGGCGGTCCACACAGCCTATCTGGATCTCGCCAAGGCCTTCGACACCATCTCCCACTCTGGAATCATAGATAAACTTACTAAGCTGGGCATATATCCCTACGTCACTCGATGGGTTGCCAACTGGCTTACTGACAGAACCCACACTGTAAAAGTAGCCAATTCCAAATCCAGCTCCAGACAAGTGACAAGTGGAGTACCTCAGGGTTCAGTCCTGGGACCACTCTTGTTTGGCATCTACTTCTCTGAAGTACAGGCCAACACTAAGGGACTCTGGCTAACAAAGTTCACAGATGACTGCAAACTGGGAGCCATTATTGAATCCCCAAATGATGTGGATATTCTACAAAAGGGCCTTACAGAAACAGATGCTTGGTGCCACAGCTATGGGCTCAAGCTCAATGCCAAGAAATGTATAGTTATCCCCTTTGGGAAAAAACATGTACCTATGAATTACCATATAGGTGGCAGTACACTAAACACCAAAAGTGTGATAAGAGACTTAGGGACACAGGTGGATAGTGGTCTCACCTTTGATAACCACATCGCCATAACAGTCAGAAAATCCTTCTATGTGGCACACCTCATCACTAAAGGCTTTTCATCCAGAAAAAAGGAGGTCATTGTCCCACTGTACTCATCCCTCATTAAACCCATTATAGAATACAACGCCCTGTTTGGTATATTCCTCTCACGACATTTGCAACTACTGGAAAGGCCGCAGAAACACCTCACTAAAAGAATCACAGGTCTAAAGCAGATGCCCTATGCTGACTGTCTAAATAAACTCCAGCTATAATCTGTCACATATCGTCTACTCAGAGGCGATCTCTGCTTAACATACAAGGCCATGTCAAACCCAGACCTGTTGGACATGCTACACTTAAATAAATCCCAGTCCCTCAGAGCCACATGCTCCAGGGATCTAAACCTTGTCATCACAATGAAGAAAAGATGCTGGAGGGATAGGTTCCTGACCCAGAGACTCCCCAGACTCTGGAATAGACTGCCCATTCATGTCAAGCAGAGCACCTCTTTGGCCCTCTTCAAAAGGAACCTTGATAATTGGATGGGAGATAGGAAATTCACCCCGGGGATCACGTCAGTCACTCTGCTAGACAGGGGTCCAGGGAAGTAAATATTGTGGGAAGAAATAGCCAGGGAATTGTTATTGCTAGGCTTGTATAGACCCTAGGGCCGATATCCTAGTACCAACCTATGAACTATGTACACATTGGTTTAAAAAGTCCATTGAGCATGTGGGAGTAACAGATAAATGCAGGTTCTGTAAAACAAAACTGGAAACAGTCACACAACTTGCTGTTGGGAGTGATACACTAATGGTAGAGGGCCTGTATACTGAAAAGGCATAATAAAGCGGCAAAACTGTTACATTGGGAATTGCACAAACATTACAATATTGAAGTAGCTGAGAAACATTGGTAACATGATCCAGAAAACATAACAGACAATGATGAAGTTTATATCACATGGGATCACCCATTACCAACAGTTCAAAAAATAGATGTGAGAAAACCAGATATAGTAATCCATGAAAAGAAGACAAAAGTAGCATTGATCATTGAAATTGCTACTTCCAGTGATTACAGGGTATTACGTACAGAGAGACATAAAGTCATAAAATACAAGGATCTGCAGGCAGAAATGAGGGCAATGTAGAAGAAGGACACCCAGACAGTTCCAGTAGTAGTAGGAGCAATGGGTCTCATAAAAACAGAATTTACAGTTTTATTTAAATATGCTACTGATACATGTAACTCCATACGAATTGTAGAAGGAGTTAATTCTGGGAACATTGCAGGTGCTGTGAATAGCATGTTTAGCTGATATCAAAGACTGAACAATACTAATTTCAGGAACTTTAATCCTTCCTGTCATGGTATTTGAAACCCCAAAGACTTCGAGAAATTAAAGAAAGTGAAAGTTCAAGACACTTTGAAAAAGACTTTGCAAAAATAAGCAGGCAGTCTAAATATAGTAAAATGGGGATACCCTGTGGCCTGTAATGTGCCACAACTGGAATAAGACACTTTGTGGACACTTGGATAAATGGATAGTCCAAAGGGCAAGGAAGAGAACTGATAATGTGATCCAGACCATAAAAGTCTAAAGTTTAGATGGACAGGAATTTAATAATAAGCATCTTTAAAATCTAAGGTTACCAAAAAAATTTGAATGAGGAAGAAGGGGTAAGAGCTTGTGTAGTGAATTTATTTTTAACTTGGGCACTATCACAGACTGATTTAGGACACAGAACTGGTCTCCAAACATTTTCTTTCTTTGGCACCAGAAACATTTTTGAATAAAGACATCTTTCCCACTTCAAAACTGCAACTGGTCACCTCTAAAATCACTCCACCTAGACCAAACTGTACAATATTTTAATTGTACGTTCCTCAACAATTTTAACTTCGCTTCAACAAGAAAAATTTGCTCCAAAGCCAAAAACCTACCTTGGATAACCAAAAATGCTAAAGCTCTTATTAAACAAAGGGATAACGCGTGGACTGCTTATCAGACTTCCAAAACCTCAGAAAATCTCACCTCTTACAAACAACTTAGAAATCTAACTAAGAAGCAAATATTATCTGACAAAAAAAAATCTTATTTACTAGCTTGCCAGCAAAAACACATATATAACCCACAAAACGTTTGGCAAAACCTTAACTACGCTTCAACCCTGGCAAGACATTTACCCCTCCACCATCTACAACAAATAGCATTGAATGTATAGCATCCTAATTTAACTGTCATGTCATCACAACTATCACCTCATTTTTAAACAACAACTCTAACCAGCCCCGTACAGCGCCTACCTCTACTAACTCTAAACTCAATTACTTCTCTTTTAAACCCATACAAACCTCTTATATCAAAAAACTCCTATCAAAACTAAAATCTACCTATCTAGCAGCTAACCAACTCCCTAATGACTTCTTAAAAACTGCTGCAAGCTCCATCACCTATCCCATATCTATCCTAATTAATCGTTCCATCACAGAACAATATGTCTCCATACTATGGAATATATCCCATATCATTCCCCTCCACAAGGAAGGCCCATCTAAACATCTCTCAAATTATTGACCCATTTCCATTCTCTCACCCCTAGCCAAAATCTTAGAGTAATGTATCCAAAGGTAGCTCCTAGACCACCTCACTACAAATAACCTCTTATCTAGTTCACAGCATAGCTTTCATCCAAAACACAGTACCTCCACAGCCCTCATAAGTTTCACTACCTACATCAACCTTCTCAAAAACAATGGACAACTAGTCTCTACTATACTGCTTGATATGTCCAAAGCTTTTGATACGGTATCCCACCATCTAGTACTCAACACTCTAGCCTCCTTCAACCTCAATTCTACAGCTCTCAACTGGTTCTTTAGCTACCTTAATAATCCACAACAGGCAACTAAATTGGATAATTAACTCTCCATACTCCTCCCAGCCTCTGTTGTGGTTCCTCAGGGTTCCATCCTTGGCCTTCTCCTTTTTATTATATTCACAAATAGCTTAAACACTGCCACTAAATCTGCTTCTATTATTCAATATTCTGGTGACATTACTCTTATTTGCTCTGCTCCCTCACCACAAGAATGCCAAGATAAACTGCAAAAGTCATTTCTAGATATTGAAAATTACCTAAATGAACTTCAACTCATCCTAAACCCAAACAAAACAAAATTAATGATCTTCTCTAACAGGAAATCCAAAGCAAAACTACCTCCTCTCTCCATCTACTCCACTAATGGCACTTTAATAGAACCAGTTAACCTAACAAAACTACTTGGTGTCACAATAGACAACAACCTATCAATAAACACATATCACTCACAAAAAAAGAAAGTTCACATCAAACTTGGTGCTCTATATAGGGCCAAATCTTACCTTACTCAAAATGCCAGACTAGCCACAGCCAGATCCCACCTCCTATCTACTCTTCTCTACTGTTCTCAACTTTTTCCTAACCTGCGCAAGTCTGATTTACATCTACTTGATTCCTGCTATAACAAAATAGCAAAATATGCTGCTAACATACCCAACAGAACCCATCATTGCCTTTATCTTCAAAAATTACACTGGCTTGAATTTCCCAGTCTGTTATCACTCAATCAGCTCACCACTGCCCACTCCATTATCCACAAACCTGAAAACTGCCCTACATTCTCCAACCTTTTGCAACTAAATACCAACCCCAGGACCCTTAGATCATCTGATAAACTTGTACTCAAGGTTACAAAGTCCCATAATTACCTTGGTGACTCTCTCTTCTCCTTCAAAGTAGCCAAAGAGTGGAACCTATTACCCCAGAATATCATAAAAAACACAGATTGTCATAGCTTCAAAAAACTCCTAAAGGAATACCTTACTCAACAATGACTATGCCCACTGTAATACTCCTGGCTAGTTTCTCATGGCTTCGATCAAATGTTTTCTATTCTGCTATCTTCTTGTCTTACTTCAACCAAATGAAAATACCACAATGGTTTTCAGTTATATATTACTGTCTGTAGTAAGGCTTAAGAAATGTAATGTTTTCTGTTTTACATTCCCTTTTTGTAAATTGTGATTGTTGGCAACTGTCAGACTTTTTGTATATTATTTACAAAATTTTTTTAAAAAGATTTACAGTCTTTTTGTACTATTGTTATGCGGTGGTGCAACAGTTAGCATTGCTACCTCACAGCAAGAGGTTCTCCAGTTCAATCCTTGGCTGGGGTGCCTTCTGTGCGGAGTCTGCATGTCCTCCCTGTGGTCACGTGGGTTTCCTCCGGGTGCTCTGGTTTCCTCCCACATCCCAAAGACATGCTGTAGGTGGATTGGGCACTCTAAATTGGCCCTAGACGTGAGTGCGTGCGTGTGTGTGTGCCTTCTGTAGAAGTTGGGCGCTGAGCTGGCAACTCAACACCGTAAAAACTCCACTGCCAATCATGTGCAGACAGGTGATCAGCTGTGGTGACCCCTAACTGGGACAAAGCTGAAAGAAGAAGAAGAAGTTATGGATCATAATTATCTCCCTGGGTCTTTGCTGAAAACAGGCTACTTGCCCAGCCAGACTCTACCCGGTTAACAAATGTAAAACAAATAAATAAAAATGGATCATCTGAGAAAGCATGTGCTGTAGACCAAGAAGGAACAGAGGGTTTGGTTTGGAAGATGAGGAATAATTCCCTGTAAAGGAGGGATTTATTCCCACTGCCACATGTAACCCTGCAGAATCAGTTTAGAACTCATTTGTCTGAAAAAAAATCTGTTGTCAAAGACAGAAATGGAGATTCAGATTTTCTGGAGGGGGGTAAAGGAATGCCAAGGTGGGGGGCAAAGTACCTTACATAGTCATTCTGACATAGTTGACTATCTTTTGTTTTGTGGAGTTTCACTTTGTTTTTGGAACCTTCCTGCTATTGTTTGTTAAATGTCTGCTTACCAACATTTTACTGAGACTGCTTTGTTTTTTTGCCAATTTTGGATGAGGGAGCAGAAAAACCTTTGGAAAATTTAGAGAAGGAGGGCTAAAAAATCTGTGAGATTCTTTGTATCAGCTTATCCCTCTTGTCACACTTCTGATAGCCTCTGCACTACAGAGACTGAAAACTAAATCTCTACGCAAAGGTGAATTTAAAATCTATTTTTTTTTTTGTTTTCTCTGGTAGGTTTTGAGAATACAGCCAGTCAAACCTCCTCAACACAGTGCCAGTGGCAACAATCATGGATGTAATATTTACAGTCATAAACACACTAAGCAGTGGGCAGTGACCTGAGAAATGGAAGAAACTACACCACACAAAGCAGATTTTTTGCCTCACAGGAAGGGACTGCAGATAAAACATACTTCATACATTCACTGTTATTCAGAATAAACTTTTACACATGAGCCTTGCAATTCCAAATTCTAAAAGTTAAAGTTGCAAAATAATACCTTTTTCCCAGACTTGTCAACTGTTTTACCATCTTTGTCAGAAAGGGAAGGATTAGAGTTAACAAATTGGCATTAGCTGGATTGACTAAAGCTATAGCTTCTGGGTCAGGTCTGGGATGAGTGTATAGAAATTTGAAAGACTGAGAAACTTTCTACCTTCTATCTGCTTTCTTAGGTAGAGTAAGATGTCTATCATGGAAACCACACGATGTGATAAACCATCTTCTAGTGTTGGCAGCACTGGGGGAATGAGAGGAGGTGCTGGGAATTCCAGTTGTAATATTTCATAGTATTTTCTAAGGGATTGAGAAACTGCAGTGTTCTCCCACTGAAAACACTGGCACATTCTGGAAATAGCCTCAGAGAAAGAGAATCACTGACAGGGAGATTCAGATAACATATTCTCCTCTTAGGGTGAATCAGAATGTTAAGGAGAAAAACCTGTATCTCTCTCATCACATTCCTCTCCAGAATCAGTTTATTGAATTTCTTTATAAAAAGGAATTTATTTTTCTCTGACTAGAACATAAATAACCTGATAAGAAGGATCAATAGCCCATCCAAGACCCTGAGCCAGACGTAATAAATGACCCCTGTCCAGTGAAATTTGAGCGGGAGAACATGTACGTTTAGTTTTATGTTTCTTTTTTTTTTACAGGAAAATTAAGGCAAACAGGATTTTTAATGGTGGTAACAGCTTCCCCAGGGGTAGGCAGAACTTTCTGGTTAAGCAGGAAAACCTTCCCTGCTCTTCCATCCAACACCAAGAAAAGTGACTATCCCTTCTCCACTAAGGGAACCCCAACAGCTGCTGAGGACATGACTAACTCCTGGTCCATAGTGGCTGTATGGGCAACACCAGAGGGTTCCGGGGAATAAAATAAGTGACCTGAGGAATCAGCTTTGACCACAGCAGCATTATCCACCTGTGGCTGAGGCAAATTGTTAGCCTGCTCTGACTATAAAGGCTGTTCAGTTAACATTTTCTTTTTGAGGCCAAAAGAAGAACTGACTGTAGTACTTTTTAGTCCATGATCAAGCTAAAAATGGTGCCTCTTTCCCAGGGAAACTAAGCAGCACAAGGCAGTACAATTTTAAAAATGGCATAAGCTCACTTTATCGAAAAAACACGCAAAACAGAGTAAAAAAGCACTTTAAAACACTTCCCCATCCTTAAAAAGTAATTTATACACAGTTTTTCCACAGGGGAAAAAAACTGTTTTAGAATATTTAAATCAGTTTTAAACTGCCATACACAATATGCACTCTATTAAAAATTACAACACAGTCGCATGATAATCAATAAAAACACATATTTCGTACTTAAAAAGTACTTTTCCACACAGGAAGGCAAATTTAAACATTAGAAAATAACATGCAGAAAGTTTTTCCCCAATGGGAACTTATCTGCCCAGCAATAAAACAGCACAAGCTGGGCGTCAATCTTCAAAAGCCTGCACAGGTGCACTCTCTTCAGCAGCAGGAAAGCTCTGAGGGGCTAAGTGACCACACCAGTCATTTTGTCAGTTCAGCTCATGCTGGCTAATGGTTTGGGTGCATGGACAGTATCCTGAAGGTAACCATTTGAAATGTCAAGACTGGGTAGAACAAATCCTAAAATGTGGAGTCTTTTTTTTTTTTGTCTTTTCGGCTTTTCTCGGTTAGGGGTCGCCACAATGGAACTCCGGTCTGCTGATGACTGGCAGTAGATTTTTATGGTGCCGAGTTGCCAGCCCGACACCCAACCTTCAGTGAAGGCACGCCCATTCACGCATGTCTTTCAAGTGCCACTTGACCATGGGGAGGACATGCAGACTCCACACAGAAGGCACTCGAGCTGAGAATCGAACAGGAGAACCTCTTATTGTGAGGCAAAAACACTACTGCTGCACCATCGCGGCGTGGACTTACATATGCTAAGTTCAAGATGGCCATTTCATGGAATATTTCCTTTTCTCCAAACTATGGTGATCTCAGAGTTGGCATATATAAGTTTTGGGGGTGTGGGGGCTTGACCCCTTGTAAAAAAAAAAAAAAAGTTTAAAGGAAAAGAGCGATGTTCAAGATTCACTCTTCTCCTTGGTTTTCAGTCTTCTTTTCCATTTTGTTGTCACTTGGCATTTTGATTGCTGACATTTTAATAGGTAGCCTGCCTTGAAGCTTTGGAAGTTGGCCAGCTGTTATATCATCTACAGGATATGATCCATATAGCAATGATCAATATGAAGAACATCTTATAAGTAAACTTTGGAGCTAAAGATTTAGCTATAAAAAGTTGCTTCCATAATGGTGACTGTCAAAGAAGCAAGGCTGAAAAAATTACATTAAAAGGTTAGTATTGTATGACTGCTTGTTACTTGCAGTAATTTGAGTAAGGCTTTGAAAAATGAACAAACTAAAAGGAGTTCCATAAACTCAGATTTTTTTTTTCTGTTTTGGCTCTGATTCTCCTCTGAACATCACGCACCTCTCCAAGGTGCTCTAAAGTCCCATCAATCCAGGAGGGGTGAAATCCTACAGCCCATTTGTTCCCTTAGAGTCAAGCAGTGAGTATGGTGGAACAAGTGCTGTAATCTGCATGTAGGGTCAGGGTGTTTTCTTTTTCTTAAATGGACTTATGCTTCCCCTGTCTATGCTCAAACATCTTCATGGGGCAAGCAAGCAATTGACCAATGGGAGGTTTGTCATCTACTCCTATATGTAATTTAACCTTTAAGGGTTCCCAGGCCCCCAGCCTTTCTTTTAATAGGCACCTTTGACTATTCTCCAGTCTTCACTGGAAAATCTGACACACATCATGTACTACAGACATGCATGCCCACATTTTTCCCTATTATAGACTAGTAGCTACAACCTTATCATTCCTCCCTCCTTCTCTATGTCTCTTTCTGTCCAACCGCCAACTACTTCCCTTCACAGGCTGCTAATGCTAGGTCATGGCTTCACTCATCTATGCCATGGAGCTGGTTTAAACCTAATTTTAAAATTATTGCAATCTACTGGACCTCACCTACACTGAGATAGAGTACGTGGTACACATGGCCTTGTATTGGAGGTATTTACATAAAATTTAGGATTCAAACAGTAACAACACACACATACTGACGTGAGGCACAGTAATGAAATGGTTAATACTGCTGCCTCACAATGCTTATTTCTTCAACTCCTTTGTCAGCTGAGATGTTTTCTGTGTAGAATCTGCATATCCTCCTTGGGTTTGTTTGGGTTTTCAGTGGATGCTCTAATTTTCCCCAACAAAGATACTTCTTAAATGAATTGATAATTCTCTAGATGTGTGTGTGTGTGTGTGTGTGTGTGTGTGTGTGTGTGTGTGTGTGTGTGTGTGTGTGTGTGTGTGTGTGTGTGTGTGTGTGTGTGTGTGTGTGTGTGTGTGTGTGTGTGTGTGTGTGTGTGTGTGTGTGTGTGTGCACGCTCGTGCGTGTGTGTGAGTACGTGCACATGTGTGAGAGTGTGTGTGCGTGCATGTATGCATCTCCTGTGATGGACTAGCACCTCATCTAGGATTAGTTTCATTCCCTTGATCCAGTGAGGCTCCCCCACAACTGTGAACTAAGTTAAAAAGCTAATTGTGTAATGAATGAACATAATGGAGAAAATAAATGATTACAACCACTATTTCACTGAAATTGATTATGTCTATGTCTGTCTTAGCCCCTGTTGAGCACCTAGTTAAATATACTATGATGGCAGTGGGAAATTATGTTAGAGAATCTTCATGTGGGCAAACTGCATTCCAAAGTTGTCCCGGCAACAATAAATAATTAAAAAGCAAAGGGAAAGGTAGCAAATGCTCAGTACTGTAAGCTTTGCTACATATATAATTCTGTTACTACAGGACTAAAATTGTATTATCTTCATGATGTTGGAAACCAGAATGAAATGACAGGAACAAACAATTGTAGCAAAACTGTAAGTGAATTATAAATGTTTAATAATGTAGTTTGTTTACCAGTTAGCTATTCATAGGCATCAGCACTATAGGATAAATTGAAGAGTAAGAATAGTGGATGGAAAATAGGAAGTGCATTGCATGTTAGGGAGCACAGGATCCAGCTTTTGACATTTCTGCCCCCATCATCACTTACATGACTTCATATGGACAAAGGTAAAATATGCCTAAACAAGTCAGCAGGCAGACAGTAGAGCTCAGTAACGTTCCTATATTAGAATGGCAGGGACAATTGAAGGAGATGACTATAAAAAGTAAATAATTCAATCAAGCTGAAGAAATTCATAACCAAGGAACTTATTGCACTATTACAGCCATAAATAAATAGAACTACAGATACCTGAATATAATTTGAGGCCAGACTCATTCACATTTCCTATATAGTCTGGTGAGACAAGATAACATAGGGAGGAATAACTAGGGAAACTGAAATGTGAATAATAAACGGAATTAGGTGCAAAATGGGTTGTAATCCAGCAAATACAGTAGTCCTTTAATAGCTAGTCTCAATTCTAATATTTTCCTCTAATTAAAGTATGAGGTATAAGAGATTTAAATTGTAAAAATACACCTTAATGGAGGAAATAATGAAACAATTATACAGCTTACTTACTTACCAATTTTGCCTTACTGCAATCCAGTAATCTATGTGTGAAGGAAGGAACTTTAATGTGTACTATATTTAAACAAGGACTCCATAAAGGTACTTCACTATACAGTTATATTTAGAGACAATTTATATATTCTAGATTATTGACACCTAGGCTGTTATAGAGAACCACATGACAGCCAAGTAGTTCCCAAGGAGAACGCTACAAAGAAACATGTAAGTGACAGGTTTTACTACCAAAATACCTTAAGTGTTGACTGTTAGAATATATTAATACAACACTATCCCCCGGATTCAGCAAACCCTGCACGGTGTGTAGGAACAGTGCAGGAGCTCCAGGAGGCAATATGTCCGCTGTGCGATCCAGGAATAAGATGCAGGGACATGCACGAGCGCTCCTGCACTATTCCAGCACAGGTGCAGCTCCTGTATGCAAATTGCCTCATTTGCAGGTGAAAACCATGCAAATGAGGTGAATTTGCAATCCAGGAAGCTGGCAACCGGTCGTGCAGGACTAGTGTAATCTGCAGAAATGTACTTAGTTAGTAAAGGAGTACATTTCTGCAAACTACAAAATGGAGCCATGACATATAATGTGTAAATGCCAAAGATATGACCACTAGCATGGAAAACAGTTTAAAAAAAAATAACTTTTATTTTTTTTTTTATAGCTGACTTCGGATGTTTAAGCAGAGGGGAGCGGCAAATGGGATCGGGCGAAAAAAAAAAAAATAGCTTGAAATAAGCATTCTAACCAAAATCACTATTTTACCATTATACTCAATGGCAGGCAGAAGACAACATGGCCAGTGAATAGTGGTTGCTAAGGGGGGAGGCTCAGTGTGGGACCTGTAACTATGCATTAGCAGGCAATCCTATGCAAATGTGGGGAATGATATTGAATCCCAGATTTCCCCTCAATGCTAGTCAGCACCCAACAGTGTAAGTGCAGGAATAACTTGGTGCAAGCCTAGAAGTTAGCTGAAATCATAAGGGGGGGGGGGTCAGGCATACTATAAGCAGATTGGAGCCCTGTGGCTCGGGTTTGCCCTTAACTTAGCAGAGCTAAGTAAGGGGGTGTGTCTGAGGCTGCCTAGCACTCTTTGCATTGCCTAAGCGGGTGTGCGTGCTGCGAACAGGGTTTTAAAGGAAAAAAAGAAGTAAACCAGGAAATAGCAGCTCTGTGTACATGTGAGCACTGTATTTGCGCGGTGCACCCCTGGGCTTAAACATGAAGGCAATGGGAAGGGAAAACAGCAGTAGGAAGGTAATCAAGGAGAACTAGCATAGCTGGCAGGTGAAGTGTATCAGAATCAGCCAATTACACAGGCAGAAGCCCAGCCCAGCTCAGAACACTACTATAAACTATGCAAACACCTTCCCCACTGGTTTTTCCCACATATTCTACTCTTGTGTATAAAAGCGGGGAAATTTTACCAAACAAAAACAACAAAATGATAGGGGCTGCAGCAGCTATCATACATCAACATGTGGAAGAGGCTGAGGGTGGTAAGGATGAGAATGCTGTCAACCAACCCACAGTGAGGAGACAGAGAAGAGTGTACAGACCCAGGGTAACCTACCAGGGGCTACATGAGCTGGAGATAGTGGAGCGCTATAGGGTGGACAGGGACCTCCTACAGCAAATTGTAGAGCTGTGCTGGCCACACCTGACACACAGAACTAACAGAGGGGAACCCATCCCAGTGGATACCAAGGTATGTGTAGGCCTAAGAATACTAGCCATAGGTACCTTCCAAAGGCCAACTGGGGATTTCATGGGGATCTCACAGGCATCAGCATCCAGGGTACTCCACCAGTTCCTGGATGTCATGTCAGCACATGCTGGTGAATACTTATATTTCCCCAACACCCATGAGGCGTTGGCCAACAATATGCGTCTCTTCCACCAATTAGCAAAATACCCTGAGGTAGTGGGTGCTATAGAATGCAAGCAAATACACATCAAAGCACCACCCGGTGAGCAGAGTAGGGTCTACATCAACCACAAGGGCTTCCCCTCCATCAACTGCCAGGTCGTGTGCGATACCCAGGGCATTATAATGAATGTGTGTGCTGGCTGCCCTGGAAGCTATCACGATTCCCACATCTGGCATCTGACGCAGCTGTACTAGAGATTTGCCAATGGGGACATCCCTTATGGTCACCTAGTGGGGGATGCTGGTTATGCACATGAGCCGTGGCTGATGAAACCCATCAGAAATGCACACACACCCGAACAAGAACTCCATAATGAGGCACACATACAGACTAGAATTATAATAGAGCATGTGTTTGGGATGCTCAAGTCATGGTTCCAGTGCCTAGACACATCCGGTGGAGCCTTGCAGTATTCACCAGCTACATGTACTCAAATTGTCATCATATGTGCCATGCTACACAATATGATCATGCGGAAACAGCTGCAGAAGGAACAGCATGGGGCAGGGCCACACAGCCCCCCACCACTGCCAGGGCCTGCACAGGCGCAGAGTGACTCGGAGGAGGAACAACCTGAGCCTGCCTCAGTAGACAGACAGAGGTGTGCCCAGTATGCCCTGGTCTTGGCAAGAGGCAATGCATAGCACATACACTGACACAGTAGGGACCCAAGGAATGACACCTCTCTCTGACTCGCACATACAATAAAAGGGATGCCAAACATGACACTACCTGTGCCCGACCATGTAAAGGGAGTGTACTATGTGCATCCAACATAGGCAGCCCTCCAGCACCATCCTCAGTACTGGTGCACCTACAAGGTAAGTCACTCTCCTTACCAATTGCCGAATGGAGTAGTATGTGCTGTTACTTGTATCTATGGTATGGATGTGAGCATGCAAGGTAATCGGGTGGCTGAATGGGATGCTAGCAGATAGTAGACACCTATAGTGGCAGCATGAGATCTGTGACAAATACTGATGTCACCATAGTATCCAGTACTACGCATGGTGACAAAACCCACTGCAGGAAATGTGCTGGGCCACATGTGTGTTCATATGACACACACATGCCAGTCAAGGAGGTTCACATACCCAGCAACAGTCTCAGCCAGCAGGACAGGTGTAGACAAACACAAAAAAGGCTGTGCTAAGGCCTCTGAATGATGGCTATTGTGAACCCCCCCCAGGCCTACACAGACAGACTACAACAGGTCAGGCAGTGGAATGTTAGTTCTTTTTTTTCAAAACAGGTTTATTGTTTTAACATACAAGAGAAATATCATAACAATTTTATACAAGTAATTAAAAATAGATATGATTATAACATTCAACAAAACAACTAAAGTATTTACAAAGACATCCACTACAATCAGATCAATTAATTAAACTAAAATACCATGCTATTGAAATTAGGATTTTTTTAACAAATTTTGTAAATTATCCCATACAATATAATAAGATGTTTTTCTAGTTGTTCTTGACCTAATTGTGTTTATTTCCATATGGCACACTATATTCATAACATTTTAAATTCATTGAACGAAGGAGGTGTATCTGAAATCCAATTTCTGGTTATTATTTTCCTAGCCACTGCTAGAATAGACCATAACAAGGGAAGCTTAACCTTTTTAACACTTTGAGGTACAGGTGTGTTGAATAATATAAGAGATTTAGAAATAATGAAATTATCTGTAAAAGAGCCTGCAAAAATTCATTAATTGACTTCCAGTATTCTTTCAATTTTATACAGTCATAAAACATATGAGCCCAGTCAGCATTAATTTCTACATTACATCTCTTACATAGATTATCTTTATTATTTATTTTATTCATCATCAAAGGTGTATAAAAGATCTGTGTAAAATTTCCATGTATAAAGTCTCCAGACAATGGAAGACGTAGTTCTATAGGCAGATTCCAATATATATTGTTTATCTTGTTGATTTGGTGGGTCCCCATTAATAGAAGTGAAATAATTCCAGTATGTATCTACACAAAGTTTCTTGTCTGATAATTTTATGTATGTATGAAAGTTTACCTTTATCAGAAACTTTATGTTGTAAATTTAATATCAAGTAATCAATCAGTGTTGGAATAGATTCTTTAACTGTTATAGACATTAGATCTATTTTATTAATGAGATGTTGTCTAAAGGTCTGAACCTCTAACCAGCAAGTTTCTCTTAGATCAAATTCTTGTTTTAAGAAATCTAGATTTTTAACTTTATTATCAGATATCAACTGATACCAGTACTTTAGATCATTATCTATAGCTAAATGAGTTCCTTCAGAAGTAGATGACAAAAGCATACCCTGAGTATACATTATAGGGAATATAATAAAATTCCATTCCCTATACTTAGGGTGCATGAATATAAACTTACGATAGCTAATAATAATATGTAATAGGTAACAAACCATATGTTTAGGTGTAATAGGTGAAGTACAAAATTCCTTTAGTAACCATAACATGGAGTTATTTACAATCATATTTTTATGTGTTAAGGAGATTTTCATGAAGTGCATACTAATTAGCTCCCAATAATCTTTCCATTTTGCGACATATGACTGATCTATTAATAAAGTAATAACTTTTACAATAGAAGAGATAGTATATAAATTAAAGTCTGGAAAAGAAATACCCCCTTGAGACCAGCTATTAGTATGTTTCTTTAATGCAATCCTAGGTCTATTAGGTGCCCATAGGAAATTTAACATTAGTGTATTCAGTTTCTTGATATCTATTTTTGTAGGTGGAAGTATTATTGATTGTATTAAGTATAAAATCTTGGGGAATATTATCATTTTAATAATTGTAAGTCTCTCCTCCATAGTAAAAAACATATTATTCCAGGTATTAAAAAGATTTTGTATATTAAGAAAACAGGTATTATAATTATTATATATAATAGATTTAATATCTTTAGATAGTATTATACCTAAATAAGTTATCTGACCTGAATTGGGTACATATTTAGTAAAATCACTAATGAGAATATTTTTTCGTGTATATATAGGCAGTATTTTAGTTTTTTCTTCATTGAATATTAAACCAGAAATACTTTTAAAATTCATCATTTTATCAAATAGAGACTGCATAGAAGAATTAGATCCTGCTGATGTAATTAGAACATCATCTGCAAAAGTTGAATTTTGGATGTTGTATTTTCATCTATTTCAAAACCCTCTATGTCAGTACTGTTTCTGATCAAATTAGCCCAAGGCTCCATTACTAAAGTGAATAATAGTGGAGAAAGTGGACATCCTTGTTTTGTACCTTTAAAATGGGTATTTTTGTGAAACATATGTTCCTACCTTAATATAAGCCAATGCTCCTTTGTATAAATGCTCAATTAGATTTACAAATGCATCTGAGAAGTTTGTGCACTTCAGTAAGGTAAACAGATAGTCCCAACTTACTGAATCAAATGCTGAACTTATATCAAGACTAATAAGTGTTAAATATTTCTTTTTCCTATTTGCAAAATCAATTAATGTTAAAGTTCTTCTTATATTATCAAAAGTATTTCTATTTACAATGAAGCCTGTCTGATCTATATCTATAATGCCGGGGATGATTGTCTTCAATCTATCAGCAAAAATACTCATAAACATTTTATAATCAACATTAAGTAATGAGATGGGCCGATATGAAGTACATCTAGTTGGATCTTTATTAGGTTTTAAAATTGGCAAAATAAATGTATATTGCCAAGATGGGGGGGGGTTATTAACTCAGTTTAGGCCAAAATAAAAACCTTATGTATTAATGAATATGTACTTTTAGAAAGGATTTTATATATCTCTGGTACAATACCATCATTACCTGGTGCTTTGTTTGATTTAAGCTTATTTATTTGTGTAATAACCTCTGTATATGAAATACTTTTGTCCAATAGTTTAATCTGTTGTTTATTAAGCTTTTTATTCATGTTTGTGGTTATAAACTCCTTTATTTTATCTTTAGGTTCCATGTTAATGTTATTATGGTTAATTTTGTGAAAGTGATTTCTAAATACATCTAGTATTTCTGGTATACTAGAAACATTCTTCTTTTTCCTTAGAGAAAAGGTTTCTTTGATATGGTTTTGTTTATTCAACCTTTTTGTTTTATTTTTAAGTCTATGTAAGTATTTGGGGCTTATTGAATAAGACAAAAACTTGTATTTCTCTAAAGTTATTTTAACTTTATGAGTTAAAATTTCTTTGTATTTCTCATTTAGTTTGTTTATTTCTTCAATAACTTTCTTGTCCATAATATTTTCTTTATTATTATGTTTATAAGAGTCTAATTTAGTTTGAATATCTAACAATTCCTTATTCCAAGATTTCCTTTTATTATTATACCATCTGATACTTTGTCCATATAGATATGATTTTAAGGCATCCCAAACATAGACAATGGAGACTTCAGGAGTATTATTTATGTCTAAAAAATGTTTTACTTCTGAAAGTATATATTCTTTATAGTCTTTTAGTTGAGTTAAGTATGCTAGTATCCTTTTGATCCGAACAGTATGAGTATTTTTTATCATGAATTCAAAAACAATTGAATTATGATCAGATATAGGACATGAAATGATTTTGGAATTAATTAAATCTGTTACCATCTGGTTAGAAATAAAGACCCTATCTATTTTTGAATAAGTTTTGTATTTGTTAGAAAAAAAGGTGTATGGTAATGATTTTGAATCTATCTGATTATTAATATCATTCAAATGATAAGAATTAGCAAAATCATTTAAATGTTTTGCATTAGATGTAATTCTTCTTTTTCCTATAGTGGTAGTATCACTTTCATGTAGTATACAATTAAAGTCACCAGCTAAAATAATATCTCCTATAGAGAATGATATGATCTTATCAAGATGATGTTTCACTGTATTAATACCAATTCCAGGTATCCAATATACATTAATTAAAGTGTAAGTCTTCCCATTAATTTGTATTGTAACCATACAAAACATTCCTTTGTCATCCTGATAAGACTTAATGGTTTTAGGAATGGGCATACTTTTATTCCATAAAATAGCCACTCCTCTTTTTCTGAGTGTGCTCTGAACTAACCAATACTGTATATTTGTTTGTGGCTAGTTTATCAATATCTTTTTCAAGAGATGGGTTTCTTGCAGGAAGACTAAGTTGGTCTTATGTAAATTAATGTATCTTATTAGGCTTGCCCTTTTACATGGATTATTCAATCCATTAATGTTTAAAGAAATTCCTTTTAAAGATGTCATTTGGCATTTTAAAACTTAAGAATCTTATGATCAAAATAACAAATAACAACATAAGTAATGTTACATCTCCTCCTTTAGGTGTACCTTTAAATATAGCTGTATTTATTGAATCTCTTATGGAATTTTGTATAGGATTCAATTTTGTTTGTAGTGACAATGAGTGTACAAAATATATTGTGGACGTCAAAACTATATACATATAACAATGAACAAGTGAAAATAATGTAAGGATTAAACCTTGCATCCAGCCTGGGGTTGTAAACTCCAACTTAGAGTAGTATTTACCACTCAAGTTAACCCCCTACCCTAAGCAGCAGTACCTCAGCTACCACCTTATCAATTTAATACTGGTTATATTTAACCTAAATTAACAGCTTTCAATTCAATTATCTAGCAAGACAAGACTACACATTTGATAAAACAGCATCATATAAACTAAAATAAACTTTTTTTTTAAAAAAATTATTCATACTACTATATACATCTATGTAATATAATACACTTGTATTCAAATAGCATTCAAATAATCTTGATATTAGGAACCAAGAGGAGAGAGAGAAATAAAAGACGTGAAAGAGGGAGAGAGAGTGAAAGAAAGAGAGAGAGGGAAAAAAAAAGGAAGGCATATTTAGATATTAATTTATTCAAAGTATGTAAAAATAAGTTCTAACATTCATTTAAATCAAAAACTTTGGCTAATATGGTTCAGACATTACATATGTTAAGATGCATCTATTTTGTGTCATGTAAATGCAGTCAACAGCTTCCAAAAAAAACCTTGAATTGCTTGTATATGAGCATTTTACTCATACTCATTATTGTCAATAGAATAAAATATTATATTTATAGAAATTGTTATAAATCATACTGCATAGTTATGCAAATTCTCAGAAACACTTGCATTATTGTAAAAAAGCCATCTGTATTTTGTATGTCTATACTACTGCTTTAAAATATATCACATGACAATTTCTTCCAGAATAGAGTTATAAAGTTATTTATGCTTGTCAATCAGATGAATTAAATGAGTTATAGTAAGGTATACGTTTGAAACATAAGTTTTTAACACAGATTAGTATGCTGCAGTCAAGTAGATTTTCAAAAACACTTGAATAAATGTTTCATTTTCTATGCCTTCTAAAATAAGACATTTACTTACTACAAGAAACTGCATCATTTAAAATCATTATAACTGACATATTTTATGAATTATAACATAGATATTTAAGTAATTATATAAAATAACTCACATTTAAATGTTAAAGAGTTCATTTTCTTTCACATAGTCGCATTTGCATCAGTTCTACTTCCTGGTAGAGTGTTCTTCCTGAATCTGTGATGTGTCAGTGTGATATCTGGGTCAAAGGTCAAATTGACTGCTTTCAGCTTCTCTGTGAGAATTCTTATAGTTGAAGCTTTTAAAACAACTCAAGGACACTGTTCATGAGGTAGCCCACATCCCAGATTGTCTCCCTTAACATTTTGGCGGGAAACTTGTTAAAAACTAGTGACAAACATTCATTTAGCAGTGTAAATGCATCTAAACATGACAAAACCTTTGCAATGTATTTTACAGGTTATTACAGCCTCTATGTAAGTGAAATTAAGCCCAAAGTTATTAATAAGTAATAAAACTCAATATTTTTGTCCCAACTCAGTTTTTATGCAAATCTTATTATTTACTGTGTCTATATGATCAAAAGCATTTCTATATATTAATATGAAAAAAAAAATAAAGAGAAAGGATAAAGAAAAGAAAAAGAGAGTAGAAAATAAAAGAGTGTAAAGCAGAAATAAAAAAATGTAAGAGAAAGCTATAAGAAGTATATACAATGGAATATTACTTACTGTTTATATTAATAGAGTTAAAATAAAACATATTATTTACTATTATTTAGTTCTAATTATTATTAGTTAAAGCATGACAGATTATTTACAAACAAGCATAAGCAGTATAATCAAGAAAGTATAATTAGGAATAGCATTTGAAGAACATATAAACTTTTTACAAGGAATAAATATGTTATTATTCTATTAATCATATTTTCATTACTCTTCTCTCCTGCCCCCACCCTTTACCCACTACATAATCTAAATAGAATGTCATTGTTTAAACAAAGAAAAGAAGAAAAGGAGAAAAAGAAAAAAAAATGTATCAAATTACTGACCTTACTTCTCTTTTTCAGAAAGAGAAACAAATTGAATAATAGCTTGTTATTAGTTCCTCAGATATTTTGACTGGTTATGAAACAAAACATTTCTTTGCACACAGAGAATAACTTTGATTAAATCTTTTTCAGAATATTTGTGGCTTTCTGGAAATGCAGGAACTATATTTAAAAAGATTAATAATGAAGTAAAATGATGAGAGAAAAAAAAGAAAAAAAAACATAGAACAAATCATTTGTTTTTTAGTCTCTTCTTCTTCTCTGAAGTCTTCCACGAAGTTTCAGTTGCCAGTCTCTTTAATGAAGGACTAGCCCATTCCATTTCCTCTATTTTATCCAAAATCTTATTTTTTTTGATAAACAGTAAAGCAGAGTCTAAGTCATCAAAAATTTTAGGACCATCAGGAAGGAAGATTTTTAGCTTGGCAGGAAACAGAAGGTATGTTTTAAACTGTGCTTTTTTAAGCTCCCTTATTAGTGGCAGAAAAACTTTTCTTTTAGCTATTACCAAGGAAGAATAGTCATTGTCAAAACGCACAGTTTTCTCATTAATCTTAACAGGAGCTTTAGCCCAAGCAGATTTAAGAACCATCTCTTTATCAAAAGATGATAGAAATCTAACTATAACTGATCTAGGATAGTTTTTGTTAGAGTTAGTATTAGCTATAGATCTATGTGCTCTTTCGATACCAAAAGAGAATGCTTCTGGTAAGTCTAAAGTTTTAGGGAGCCATGTTGTTAAAAAGAAGTAATATTGTTACCTTCAATATTTTCTGGCAGTCCAAAAATCCTAATGTTATTGCGCCTAGATCTATTTTCCAGGTCATCTAGCTTTGTTTGTAAATGTGTATTTTGTTTCAGCAGAAACTCAATGTTGATTTCCTCTTCTTGGATTCTATTTTCCATGTCATTCACAGCTTCTTCTATGCCTGTCATCTGGATCTTCTGTTGTTGCAGGTCTATATGTAACAAGTCTATTTGTTTTGTAGTTTTTCTATGAAGGTATCTATTTTAGTATCCATTTTATCCATCTTAGCAGTAAGTTGCTGGATTATAGTTATCAGAGACTGAAGTTCTTTCTTGATGCTGGAGTCTTGAGAATTTGTCTTACTGGAACTCATTTCAGACTGATAAACTGACAGGAAAATTTCCAAAGTGATTTCTGACAGGAATATTGTTAAAATATCCTTTCTTTTTTAGATATAGTTCAAGAACTATATAAAACAAACATATTTAGAAAGAAAATTACTTCAAAAATTATTTTTTAAGTAATTAATTCCTGTCAGTGTAATGAAATTGGTGGAGCTGAAGAAATCTGCTGCTATCCTGTGTTCATCCTTGGCCACGCCCCCCAGTCACCCCTGGAATGTTAGTTCTTTTTTTTTTCAAAACAGGTTTATTGTTTTAACATACAAGAGAAATATCATAATAATTTTATACAAGTAATTAAAAATAGATATTATTATATCATTCAACAAAACAACTAAAGTATTTACAAAGACATCCACTACAATCAGATCAATTAATTAAACTAAAATACCATGCTATTGAAATTAGGATTTTTTTAACAAATTTTGTAAATTATCCCATACAATGTAATAAGATGTTTTTCTAGTTGTTCTTGACCTAATTGTGTTTATTTCCATATGGCACACTATATTCATAACATTTTTAAATTCATTGAACGAAGGAGGTGTATCTGAAATCCAATTTCTGGTTATTATTTTCCTAGCCACTGCTAGAATAGACCATAACAAGGGAAGCTTAACCTTTTTAACACTTTGAGGTACAGGTGTGTTGAATAATATAAGAGATTTAGAAATAATGAAATTATCTGTAAAAAGAGCCTGCAAAATTCATTAATTGACTTCCAGTATTCTTTCAATTTTATACAGTCATAAAACATATGAGCCCAGTCAGCATTAATTTCTACATTACATCTCTTACATAGATTATCTTTATTATTTATTTTATTCATCATCAAAGGTGTATAAAAATATCTATGTAAAAATTTCCATGTATAAAGTCTCCAGACAATGGAAGACGTAGTTCTATAGGCAGATTCCAATATATATTGTTTATCTTGTTGATTTGGTGGGTCCCTATTAATAGAAGTGAAATAATTCCAGTATGTATCTACACTGTAAAAAGCTTCTTGTCTGATAATTTTATGTATGTATGAAAGTTTACCTTTATCAGAAACCTTATGTTGTAAATTTAATATCAAGTAATCAATCAGTGTTGGAATAGATTCTTTAACTGTTATAGACATTAGATCTATTTTATTAATGAGATGTTGTCTAAAGGTCTGAACCTCTAACCAGCAAGTTTCTCTTAGATCAAATTCTTGTTTTAAGAAATCTAGATTTTTAACTTTATTATCAAATATCAACTGATACCAGTACTTTAGATCATTATCTATAGCTAAATGAGTTCCTTCAGAAGTAGATGACAAAAGCATACCCTGAGTATACATTATAGGAATATAATAAAATTCCATTCCCTATACTTAGGGTGCATGAATATAAAGTTACAATAGCTAATAATAATATTTAATGGGTAACAAACCATATGTTTAGGTGTAATAGGTGAAGTACAAAATTCCTTTAGTAACCATAACATGGAGTTATTTACAATCATATTTTTATGTGTTAAGGAGATTTTCATGAAGTGCATACTAATTAGCTCCCAATAATCTTTCCATTTTGCGATATATGACTGATCTATTAATAAAGTAATAACTTTTACAATAGAAGAGAGTATATAAATTAAAGTCTGGAAAAGAAATACCCCCTTGAGACCAGCTATTAGTATGTTTCTTTAATGCAATCCTAGGTCTATTAGGTGCCCATAGGAAATTTAACATTAGTGTATTCAGTTTCTTGAGAATTATTTTTGTAGGTGGAAGTATTATTGATTGTATTAAGTATAAAATCTTGGGGAATATTATCATTTTAATAATTGTAAGTCTCTCCTCCATAGTAAAAAACATATTATTCCAGGTATTAAAAAGATTTTGTATATTAAGAAAACAGGTATTATAATTATTATATATAATAGATTTAATATCTTTAGATAGTACTATACCTAAATAAGTTATCTGACCTGAATTGGGTACATATTTAGTAAAATCACTAATGAGAATATTTTTTCATGTGTATATAGGTAGTATTTTAGTTTTTTCTTCATTGAATATTAAACGAGAAATACTTTTAAAATTCATCATTTTATCAAATAGAGACTGCATAGAAGAATTAGATCCTGCTGATGTAATTAGAACATCATCTGCAAAAAGTTGAATTTTGGATGTTGTATTTTCATCTATTTCAAAACCCTCTATGTCAGTACTGTTTCTGATCAAATTAGCCCAAGGCTCCATTACTAAAGTGAATAATAGTGGAGAAAGTGGACATCCTTGTTTTGTACCTTTAAAAATGGATATTTTTTGTAAAACATATGTTCCTACCTTAATATAAGCCAATGTTCCTTTGTATAAATGCTCAATTAGATTTACAAATGCATCTGAGAAGTTTGTGCACTTCAGTAAGGTAAACAGATAGTCCCAACTTACTGAATCAAATGCTGAACTTATATCAAGACTAATAAGTGTTAAATCTTTCTTTTTCCTATTTGCAAAATCAATTAATGTTAAAGTTCTTCTTATATTATCAAAAGTATTTCTATTTACAATGAAGCCTGTCTGATCTATATCTATAATGCCGGGGATGATTGTCTTCAATCTATCAGCAAATATACTCATAAACATTTTATAATCAACATGAAGTAATGAGATGGGCCGATATGAAATACATCTAGTTGGATCTTTATTAGGTTTTAAAATTGGCGAAATAAATATATATTGCCAAGATGGAGGGGTTATTAACTCAGTTTGGTCCAAAATAAAAACCTTATGTATTAATGAATATGTACTTTTAGAAAGGATTTTATATATCTCTGGTATAATACCATCATTACCCGGTGCTTTGTTTGATTTAAGCTTATTTATTTGTGTAATAACTTCTGTATATGAAATACTTTTGTCCAATAGTTTAATCTGTTGTTTATTAAGCTTTTTATTCATGTTTGTGGTTATAAACTCCTTTATTTTATCTTTAGGTTCCATGTTAATGTTATTATGGTTAATTTTGTGAAAGTGATTTCTAAATTCATCTAGTATTTCTGGTATACTAGAAACATTCTTCTTTTCCTTAGAGAAAAGATTTCTTTGATATGGTTTTGTTTATTCAACCTTTTGTTTTATTTTTAAGTCTATGTAAGTATTTGGGGCTTATTGAATAAGACAAAACTTGTATTTCTCTAAAGTTATTTTAACTTTATGAGTTAAAATTTCTTTGTATTTTCATTTAGTTTGTTTATTTCTTCAATAACTTTCTTGTCCATAATATTTTCTTTATTATTATGTTTATAAGAGTCTAATTTACTTTGAATATCTAACAATTCCTTATCCCAAGATTTCCTTTTATTATTATACCATCTGATACTTTGTCCATATAGATATGATTTTAAGGCATCCCAAACATAGACAATGGAGACTTCAGGAGTATTATTTATGTCTAAAAATGTTTTACTTCTGAAAGTATATATTCTTTATAGTCTTTTAGTTGAGTTAAGTATGCTGGTATCCTTTTGATCTGAACATTATGAGTATTTTTATCATGAATTCAAAAACAATTGAATTATGATCAGATATAGGACATGAAATGATTTTGGAATTAATTAAATCTGTTACCATCTGGTTAGAAATAAAGACCCTATCTATTTTTGAATAAGTTCTGTATCTGTTAGAAAAAAAGGTGTATGGTAATGATTTTGAATCTATCTGATTATTAATATCATTCAAATGATAAGAATTAGCAAAATCATTTAAATGTTTTGCATTAGATGTAATTCTTCTTTTACCTATAGTGGTAGTATCACTTTCATGTAGTATACAATTAAAGTCACCAGCTAAAATAATATCTCCTATAGAGAATGATATGATCTTATCAAGATGATGTTTCACTGTATTAATACCAATTCCAGGTATCCAATATACATTAATTAAAGTGTAAGCCTTCCCATTAATTTGTATTGTAACCATACAAAACATTCCTTTGTCATCCTGATAAGACTTAATGGTTTTAGGAATGGGCATACTTTTATTCCATAAAATAGCCACTCCTCTTTTTTCTGAGTGTGCTCTGAACTAACCAATACTGTATATTTGTTTGTGGCTAGTTTATCAATATCTTTTATCAAGAGATGGGTTTCTTGCAGGAAGACTAAGTTGGCCTTATGTAAATGAATGTATCTTATTAGGCTTGCCCTTTTACATGGATTATTCAATCCATTAATGTTTAAAGAAATTCCTTTTAAAGATGTCATTTGGCATTTTTAAAACTTAAGAATCTTATGATCAAAATAACAAATAACAACATAAGTAATGTTACATCTCCTCATTTAGGTGTACCTTTAAATATAGCTGTATTTATTGAATCTCTTATGGGATTTTGTATAAGATTCAATTTTGCTTGTAGTGACAATGAGTGTACAAAATATATTGTGGATGTCAAACCTATATACATATAACAATGAACAAGTGAAAATAATGTAAGGATTAAACCTTGCATCCAGCCTGGAGTTAAAAACTCCAACTTAGAGTAGTATTTACCACTCAAGTTAACCCCCTACCCTAAGCAGCAGTACCTCAGCTACCACCTTATCAATGTAATACTGGTTATATTTAACTTAAATTAACAGCTTTCAATTCAATTATCTAGCAAGACAAGACTACACATTTGATAAAAAAGCATCATATAAACTAAAATAAACTTTTTTTTTTAAAAAAACTATTCTTACTACTATATACATCTATGTAATATAATACACTTGTATTCAAATAGCATTCAAATAATCTTGATATTAGGAACCAAGAGGAGAGAGAGAAATAAAAGACGTGAAAGAGGGAGAGAGAGTGAAAGAAAGAGAGAGAGAGAGAAAAAAAAAAGGAAGGCATATTTACATATTAATTTATTCAAAGTATGTAAAAATAAGTTCTAACATTCATTTAAATCAAAAACTTTGGCTAATATGGTTCAGACATTACATATATTAAGATGCATCTATTTTCTGTCATGTAAATGCAGTCAACAGCTTCCAAAAAAAACCTTGAATTGCTTGTATATGAGCATTTTACTCATACTCATTATTGTCAATAGAATAAAATATTATATTTATAGAAATTGTTATAAATCATACTGCATAGTTATGCAAATTCTCAGAAACACTTGCATTATTGTAAAAAAGCCATCTGTATTTTGTATGTCTATACTACTGCTTTAAAATATATCACATGACAATTTCTTCCAGAATAGAGTTATAAAGTTATTTATGCTTGTCAATCAGATGAATTAAATGAGTTATAGTAATGTATATGTTTGGAACATAAGTTTTTAACACAGATTAGTATGCTGCAGTCAAGTAGATTTTCAAAAACACTTGAATAAATGTTTCATTTTCTATGCCTTCTAAAATAAGACATTTACTTACTACAAGAAACTGCATCATTTAAAATCATTATAACTGACATATTTTATGAATTATAACATAGATATTTAAGTAATTATATAAAACAACTCACATTTAAATGTTAAAGAGTTCATTTTCCTTCACATAGTCACATTTGCATCAGTTCTACTTCCTGGTAGAGTGTTCTTCCTGAATCTGTGATGTATCAGTGTGATATCTGGGTCAAAGGTCAAATTGACTGCTTTCAGCTTCTCTGTGAGAATTCTGATAGTTGAAGCTTTTAAAACAATTCAAGGACACTGTTCATGAGGTAGCCCACATCCCAGATTGTCTCCCTTAACATTTTGGCGGGAAACTTGTTAAAAACTAGTGACAAACATTCATTTAGCAGTGTAAATGCATCTAAACATGACAAAACCTTTGCAATGTATTTTACAGGTTATTACAGCCTCTATGTAAGTGAAATTAAGCCCAAAGTTATTAATAAGTAATAAAACTCAATATTTTTGTCCCAACTCAAATTTTATGCAAATCTTATTATTTACTGTGTCTATATGATCAAAAGCATTTCTATATATTAATATGAAAAAAATAAAGAGAAAGAATAAAGAAAAGAAAAAGAGAGTAGAAAATAAAAGAGTGTAAAGCAGAAATAAAAAAAAATGTAAGAGAAAGCTATAAGAAGTATATACAATGGAATATTACTTACTGTTTATATTAATAGAGTTAAAATAAAATATATTATTTACTATTATTTAGTTCTAATTATTATTAGTTAAAGCATGACAGATTATTTACAAACAAGCATAAGCAGTATAATCAAGAAAGTATAATTAGGAATAGCATTTGAAGAACATATAAACTTTTTACAAGGAATAAATATGTTATTATTCCATTTATCATATTTTCATTACTCTTCTCTCCTGCCCTCCCCACCCTTTACCCACTACATAATCTAAATAGAATGTCATTGTTTAAACAAAGAAAAGAAGAAAAGGAGAAAAAAAGAGAAAAAAATGTATCAAATTACTGACCTTACTTCTCTTTTTCAGAAAGAGAAACAAATTGAATAATAGCTTGTTATTAGTTCCTCAGATATTTTGACTGGTTATGAAACAAAACATTTCTTTGCACACAGAGAATAACTTTGATTAAATCTTTTTCAGAATATTTGTGGCTTTCTGGAAAAGTAGGAACTATATTTAAAAAGATTAATAATGAAGTAAAATGATGAGAGAAAAAAAAAGAAAAAAAAACCATAGAACAAATCATTTGTTTTTTAGTCTCTTCTTCTTCTCTGAAGTCTTCCACGAAGTTTCAGTTGCCAGTCTCTTTAATGAAGGACTAGCCCATTCCATTTCCTCTATTTTATCCAAAATCTTATTTTTTTTGATAAACAGTAAAGCAGAGTCTAAGTCATCAAAAATTTTAGGACCATCAGGAAGGAAGATTTTAGCTTGGCAGGAAACAGAAGGTATGTTTTAAACTGTGCTTTTTTAAGCTCCCTTATTAGTGGCAGAAAAACTTTTCTTTTAGCTATTACCAAGGAAGAATAGTCATTGTCAAAACGCACAGTTGTCTCATTAATCTTAACAGGAGCTTTAGCCCAAGCAGATTTAAGAACCATCTCTTTATCAAAAGATGATAGAAATCTAACTATAACTGATCTAGGATAGTTTTTGTTAGAGTTAGTATTAGCTATAGATCTATGTGCTCTTTCGATACCAAAAGAGAATGCTTCTGGTAAGTCTAAAATTTTAGGGAGCCATGTTGTTAAAAAAGAAGTAATATTGTTACCTTCAATATTTTCTGGCAGTCCAAAAATCCTAATGTTATTGCCTAGATCTATTTTCCAGGTCATCCAGCTTTGTTTGTAAATGTGTATTTTGTTTCAGCAGAAACTCAATGTTGATTTCCTCTTCTTGGATTCTATTTTCAATGTCATTCACAGCTTCTTCTATGCCTGTCATCTGGATCTTCTGTTGTTGCAGGTCTATATGTAACAAGTCTATTTGTTTTGTAGTTTTTTCTATGAAGGTATCTATTTTAGTATCCATTTTATCCATCTTAGCAGTAAGTTGCTGGATTATAGTTATCAGAGACTGAAGTTCTTTCTTGATGCTGGAGTCTTGAGAATTTGTCTTACTGGAACTCATTTCAGACTGATAAACTGACAGGAAAATTTCCAAAGTGATTTCTGACAGGAATATTGTTAAAATGTCCTTTCTTTTTTAGATATAGTTCAAGAACTATATAAAACAAACATATTTAGAAAGAAAATTACTTCAAAAATTAATTTTTTAAGTAATTAATTCCTGTCAGTGTAATGAAATTGGTGGAGCTGAAGAAATCTGCTGCTATCCTGTGTTCATCCTTGGCCACGCCCCCCAGTCACCCCTGGAATGTTAGTTCTTTTTTTTTTCAAAACAGGTTTATCGTTTTAACATACAAGAGAAATATCATAATAATTTTATACAAGTAATTAAAAATAGATATGATTATAACATTCAACAAAACAACTAAAGTATTTACAAAGACATCCACTACAATCAGATCAATTAATTAAACTAAAATACCATGCTATTGAAATTAGGATTTTTTAACAAATTTTGTAAATCATCCCATACAATATAATAAGATGTTTTTCTAGTTGCTCTTGACCTAATTATGTTTATTTCCATATGGCACACTATATTCATAACATTTTTAAATTCATTGAACGAAGGAGGTGTATCTGAAATCCAATTTCTGGTTATTATTTTCCTAGCCACTGCTAGAATAGACCATAACAATGGAAGCTTAACCTTTTTAACACTTTGAGGTACAGGTGTGTTGAATAATATAAGAGATTTAGAAATAATGAAATTATCTGTAAAAAGAGCCTGCAAAAATTCATTAATTGACTTCCAGTATTCTTTCAATTTTATACAGTCATAAAACATATGAGCCCAGTCAGCATTAATTTCTACATTACATCTCTTACATAGATTATCTTTATTATTTATTTTATTCATCATCAAAGGTGTATAAAAATATCTATGTAAAAATTTCCATGTATAAAGTCTCCTGACAATGGAAGACGTAGTTCTATAGGCAGATTCCAATATATATTGTTTATCTTGTTGATTTGGTGGGTCCCCATTAGTAGAAGTGAAATAATTCCAGTATGTATCTACACTGTAAAAAGTTTCTTGTCTGATAATTTTATGTATGTATGAAAGTTTACCTTTATCAGAAACTTTATGTTGTAAATTTAATATCAAGTAATCAATCACTGTTGGAATAGATTCTTTAACTGTTATAGACATTAGATCTATTTTATTAATGAGATGTTGTCTAAAGGTCTGAACCTCTAACCAGCAAGTTTCTCTTAGATCAAATTCTTGTTTTAAGAAATCTAGATTTTAACTTTATTATCAAATATCAACTGATACCAGTACTTTAGATCATTATCTATAGCTAAATGAGTTCCTTCAGAAGTAGATGACAAAAGCATACCCTGAGTATACATTATAGGAATATAATAAAATTCCATTCCCTATACTTAGGGTGCATGAATATAAAGTTACAATAGCTAATAATAATATTTAATGGGTAACAAACCATATGTTTAGGTGTAATAGGTGAAGTACAAAATTCCTTTAGTAACCATAACATGGAGTTATTTACAATCATATTTTTATGTGTTAAGGAGATTTTCATGAAGTGCATACTAATTAGCTCCCAATAATCTTTCCATTTTCCGACATATGACTGATCTATTAATAAAGTAATAACATTTACAATAGAAGAGAGTATATAAATTAAAGTCTGGAAAAGAAATACCCCCTTGAGACCAGCTATTAGTATGTTTCTTTAATGCAATCCTAGGTCTATTAGGTGCCCATAGGAAATTTAACATTAGTGTATTCAGTTTCTTGATAATTATTTTTGTAGGTGGAAGTATTATTGATTGTATTAAGTATAAAATCTTAGGGAATATTATCATTTTAATAATTGTAAGTCTCTCCTCCATAGTAAAAAACATATTATTCCAGGTATTAAAAAGATTTTCAATATTAAGAAAACAGGTATTATAATTATTATATATAATAGATTTAATATCTTTAGATAGTACTATACCTAAATAAGTTATCTGACCTGAATTGGGTACATATTTAGTAAAATCACTAATGAGAATATTTTTTCGTGTATATATAGGTAGTATTTTAGTTTTTTCTTCATTGAATATTAAACCAGAAATACTTTTAAAATTCATCATTTTATCAAATAGAGACTGCATAGAATAATTAGATCCTGCTGATGTAATTAGAACATCATCTGCAAAAAGTTGAATTTTGGATGTTGTATTTTCATCTATTTCAAAACCCTCTATGTCAGTACTGTTTCTGATCAAATTAGCCCAAGGCTCCATTACTAAAGTGAATAATAGTGGAGAAAGTGGACATCCTTGTTTTGTACCTTTAAAAATGGATATTTTTTGTAAAACATATGTTCCTACCTTAATATAAGCCAATGTTCCTTTGTATAAATGCTCAATTAGATTTACAAATGCATCTGAGAAGTTTGTGCACTTCAGTAAGGTAAACAGATAGTCCCAACTTACTGAATCAAATGCTGAACTTATATCAAGACTAATAAGTGTTAAATCTTTCTTTTTCCTATTTGCAAAATCAATTAATGTTAAAGTTCTTCTTATATTATCAAAAGTATTTCTATTTACAATGAAGCCTGTCTGATCTATATCTATAATGCCGGGATGATTGTCTTCAATCTATCAGCAAATATACTCATAAACATTTTATAATCAACATGAAGTAATGAGATGGGCCGATATGAAATACATCTAGTTGGATCTTTATTAGGTTTTAAAATTGGCGAAATAAATGTATATTGCCAAGATGGAGGGGTTATTAACTCAGTTTGGTCCAAAATAAAAACCTTATGTATTAATGAATATGTACTTTTAGAAAGGATTTTATATATCTTTGGTATAATACCATCATTACCCGGTGCTTTGTTTGATTTAAGCTTATTTATTTGTGTAATAACCTCTGTATATGAAATACTTTTGTCCAATAGTTTAATCTGTTGTTTATTAAGCTTTTTATTCATGTTTGTGGTTATAAACTCCTTTATTTTATCTTTAGGTTCCATGTTAATGTTATTATGGTTAATTTTGTGAAAGTGATTTCTAAATTCATCTAGTATTTCTGGTATACTAGAAACATTCTTCTTTTCCTTAGAGAAAAGATTTCTTTGATATGGTTTTGTTTATTCAACCTTTTGTTTTATTTTTAAGTCTATGTAAGTATTTGGGGCTTATTGAATAAGACAAAACTTGTATTTCTAAAGTTATTTTAACTTTATGAGTTAAAATTTCTTTGTATTTTTCATTTAGTTTGTTTATTTCTTCAATAACTTTCTTGTCCATAATATTTTCTTTATTATTATGTTTATAAGAGTCTAATTTACTTTGAATATCTAACAATTCCTTATCCCAAGATTTCCTTTTATTATTATACCATCTGATACTTTGTCCATATAGATATGATTTTAAGGCATCCCAAACATAGACAATGGAGACTTCAGGAGTATTATTTATGTCTAAAAATGTTTTACTTCTGAAAGTATATATTCTTTATAGTCTTTTAGTTGAGTTAAGTATGCTGGTATCCTTTTGATCTGAACATTATGAGTATTTTTTATCATGAATTCAAAACAATTGAATTATGATCAGATATAGGACATGAAATGATTTTGGAATTAATTAAATCTGTTACCATCTGGTTAGAAATAAAGACCCTATCTATTTTTGAATAAGTTTTGTATCTGTTAGAAAAAAGGTGTATGGTAATGATTTTGAATCTATCTGATTATTAATATCATTCAAATGATAAGAATTAGCAAAATCATTTAAATGTTTTGCATTAGATGTAATTCTTCTTTTCCTCTAGTGGTAGTATCACTTTCATGTAGTATACAATTAAAGTCACCAGCTAAAATAATATCTCCTATAGAGAATGATATGATCCTATCAAGATGATGTTTCACTGTATTAATACCAATTCCAGGTATCCAATATACATTAATTAAAGTGTAAGTCTTCCCATTAATTTGTATTGTACCCATACAAAACATTCCTTTGTCATCCTGATAAGACTTAATGGTTTTAGGAATGGGCATACTTTTATTCCATAAAATAGCCACTCCTCTTTTTTTCTGAGTGTACTCTGAACTAACCAATACTGTATATTTGTTTGTGGCTAGTTTATCAATATCTTTTTTCAAGAGATGGGTTTCTTGCAGGAAGACTAAGTTGGCCTTATGTAAATGAATGTATCTTATTAGGCTTGCCCTTTTACACGGATTATTCAATCCATTAATGTTTAAAGAAATTCCTTTTAAAGATGTCATTTGGCATTTTTAAAACTTAAGAATCTTATGATCAAAATAACAAATAACAACATAAGTAATGTTACATCTCCTCCTTTAGGTGTACCTTTAAATATAGCTGTATTTATTGAATCTCTTATGGGATTTTGTATAAGATTCAATTTTGTTTGTAGTGTCAATGAGTGTACAAAATATATTGTGGATGTCAAAACTATATACATAAGTGAAAATAATGTAAGGATTAAACCTTGCATCCAGCCTGGAGTTAAAAACTCCAACTTAGAGTAGTATTTACCACTCAAGTTAACCCCCTACCCTAAGCAGCAGTACCTCAGCTACCACCTTATCAATTTAATACTGGTTATATTTAACTTAAATTAACAGCTTTCAATTCAATTATCTAGCAAGACAAGACTACACATTTGATAAAACAGCATCATATAAACTAAAATAAACTTTTTTTTTTAAACTATTCATACTACTATATACATCTATGTAATATAATACACTTGTATTCAAATAGCATTCAAATAATCTTGATATTAGGAACCAAGAGGAGAGAGAGAAATAAAAGATGTGAAAGAGGGAGAGAGAGTGAAAGAAAGAGAGAGAGGGGGAAAAAAAAAGGAAGGCATATTTAGATATTAATTTATTCAAAGTATGTAAAAATAAGTTCTAACATTCATTTAAATCAAAAACTTTGGCTAATATGGTTCAGACATTACATATATTAAGATGCATCTATTTTCTGTCATGTAAATGCAGTCAACAGCTTCCAAAAAAAACCTTGAATTGCTTGTATATGAGCATTTTACTCATACTCATTATTGTCAATAGAATAAAATATTATATTTATAGAAATTGTTATAAATCACACTGCATAGTTATGCAAATTCTCAGAAACACTTGCATTATTGTAAAAAAAGCCATCTGTATTTTGTATGTCTATACTACTGCTTTAAAATATATCACATGACAATTTCTTCCAGAATAGAGTTATAAAGTTATTTATGCTTGTCAATCAGATGAATTAAATGAGTTATAGTAATGTATATGTTTGGAACATAAGTTTTTAACACAGATTAGTATGCTGCAGTCAAGTAGATTTTCAGAAACACTTGAATAAATGTTTCATTTTCTATGCCTTCTAAAATAAGACATTTACTTACTACAAGAAACCGCATCATTTAAAATCATTATAACTGACATATTTTATGAATTATAACATAGATATTTAAGTAATTATATAAAATAACTCACATTTAAATGTTAAAGAGTTCATTTTCCTTCACATAGTCGCATTTGCATCAGTTCTACTTCCTGGTAGAGTGTTCTTCCTGAATCTGTGATGTGTCAGCGTGATATCTGGGTCAAAGGTCAAATTGACTGCTTTCAGCTTCTCTGTGAGAATTCTGAGAGTTGAAGCTTTTAAAACAACTCAAGGACACTGTTCATGAGGTAGCCCACATCCCAGATTGTCTCCCTTAACATTTTGGCGGAAACTTGTTAAAACTAGTGACAAACATTCATTTAGCAGTGTAAATGCATCTAAACATGACAAAACCTTTTTCAATGTATTTTACAGGTTATTACAGCCTCTATGTAAGTGAAATTAAGCCCAAAGTTATTAATAAGTAATAAAACTCAATATTTTTGTCCCAACTCAATTTTTATGCAAATCTTATTATTTACTGTGTCTATATGATCAAAAGCATTTCTATATATTAATATGAAAAAAAAATAAAGAGAAAGAATAAAGAAAAGAAAAAGAGAGTAGAAAATAAAAGAGTGTAAAGCAGAAATAAAAAATGTAAGAGAAAGCTATAAGAAGTATATACAATGGAATATTACTTACTGTTTATATTAATAGAGTTAAAATAAAACATATTATTTACTATTATTTAGTTCTAATTATTATTAGTTAAAGCATGACAGATTATTTACAAACAAGCATAAGCAGTATAATCAAGAAAGTATAATTAGGAATAGCATTTGAAGAACATATAAACTTTTTACAAGGAATAAATATGTTATTATTCCATTTATCATATTTTCATTACTCTTATCTTCCTGCCCTTCCCCACCCTTTACCCACTACATAATCTAAATAGAATGTCATTGTTTAAACAAAGAAAAGAAGAAAAGGAGAAAAAAAAGAGAAAAAAATGTATCAAATTACTGACCTTACTTCTCTTTTTCAGAAAGAGAAACAAATTGAATAATAGCTTGTTATTAGTTCCTCAGATATTTTGACTGGTTATGAAACAAAACATTTCTTTGCACACAGAGAATAACTTTGATTAAATCTTTTTCAGAATATTTGTGGCTTTCTGGAAATGCAGGAACTATATTTAAAAAGATTAATAATGAAGTAAAATGATGAGAGAAAAAAAAAAAAAAAAAACATAGAACAAATCATTTTTTTTAGTCTCTTCTTCTTCTCTGAAGTCTTCCACGAAGTTTCAGTTGCCAGTCTCTTTAATGAAGGACTAGCCCATTCCATTTCCTCTATTTTATCCAAAATCTTATTTTTTTTGATAAACAGTAAAGCAGAGTCTAAGTCATCAAAAATTTTAGGACCATCAGGAAGGAGGATTTTTAGCTTGGCAGGAAACAGAAGGTAGGGTTACCACCTGTCCCACTTTGCGAGGGACAGTCCCTCTTTGGGCAGTTATGTCCTGCAAAAAATGTGAAAAAATGGCAAATGTCCTGAGATTTTAGGACAAAATTATTTTCTATATTTTATGTCATAGTTGCATAAAACAGTTATTCTGTATCTGAAACACCTAAATGTTATAAGAAACAGAATAAGGAACTAAGATGCTACAAGAATAGACTTTTATTCAGGAAAAAAAACTGAAGTTCTGTCCTTTGTACTGGCCGTGGGTATGTTTTGCCCTGCAAAATCTGATGTTTGTAGCACAAATGTCCCACTTTGGGCATTTGGAAAGGTGGCAACCCTAACAGAAGGTATGTTTTAAACTGTGCTTTTTTAAGCTCCCTTATTAGTGGCAGAAAAACTTTTCTTTTAGCTATTACCAAGGAAGAATAGTCATTGTCAAAACGCACAGTTGTCTCATTAATCTTAACAGGAGCTTTAGCCCAAGCAGATTTAAGAACCATCTCTTTATCAAAAGATGATAGAAATCTAACTATAACTGATCTAGGATAGTTTTTGTTAGAGTTAGTATTAGCTATAGATCTATGTGCTCTTTCGATACCAAAAGAGAATGCTTCTGGTAAGTCTAAAGTTTTAGGGAGCCATGTTGTTAAAAAAGAAGTAATATTGTTACCTTCAATATTTTCTGGCAGTCCAAAAATCCTAATGTTATTGCACCTAGATCTATTTTCCAGGTCATCCAGCTTTGTTTGTAAATGTGTATTTTGTTTCAGCAGAAACTCAATGTTGATTTCCTCTTCTTGGATTCTATTTTCCATGTCATTCACAGTTTCTTCTATGCCTGTCATCTGGATCTTCTGTTGTTGCAGGTCTATATGTAACAAGTCTATTTGTTTTGTAGTTTTTTCTATGAAGGTATCTATTTTAGTATTCATTTTATCCATCTTAGCAGTAAGTTGCTGGATTATAGTTATCAGAGACTGAAGTTCTTTCTTGATGCTGGAGTCTTGAGAATTTGTCTTACTGGAACTCATTTCAGACTGATAAACTGACAGGAAAATTTCCAAAGTGATTTCTGACAGGAATATTGTTAAAATTTCCTTTCTTTTTTAGATATAGTTCAAGAACTATATAAAACAAACATATTTAGAAAGAAAATTACTTCAAAAATTAATTTTTTAAGTAATTAATTCCTGTCAGTGTAATGAAATTGGTGGAGCTGAAGAAATCTGCTGCTATCCTGTGTTCATCCTTGGTCACGCCCCCCCTGGAATTTTAGTTCTGTAGGCTAAGAAGTCAGAAACTGATATTTAGGTCAATCAAATCTAAGACCTGTAGTACACTGATATGCCTCTAGTCAGCATGATAGGTTAGACTACAGAATGACGTGGAGTACCTGACATACCAGTACAGTCATGGCAAATGTGTACAAGTGTCAGGTGTGCCCCCCCCCAATCCTATGTAGAAATATAGTAACAGTCAGGTGTGCCCCCCCAATCCTATGTAGAAATGTAGTAACAGTCTGGTGTGCCCCCCCCCAATCCAATGTAGACACGCTGTAACAGTCAGGTGTGCCCCCCTCAATCCTATGTAGAAATGTAGCAACAGTCAGGTATGCCCCCCTCCAATCCAATGTAGAAATGTAGTAACATGTATGTGTAGGTATAATACCAGTGGAGCACAGATGACCTGAGGTGGCCAAGGTAGCAGGATAGATTGTAGCATGTGTACAATATGCAGGTATGCATGTGTTAGGTTGGTGTGTGTTTAATTTTGTGTGAGAGTGTTCAGTATGTATCCATGGTGAGGTTTGACCTAGTGGCCATTGCCCAGTACTGCCGATGACAGGGCCAAGTTCTCACAACTGCAGTGCCAAACACAATGCTCCCCAGTATAACACATTCTAGCAGTAAGCCATTGTAAATGTACAGAGGTAATATGTGTCACCATCTGAAAGATGGACATGACATGACTGTTGGGCCAGACATACAAGCAGTACACAAGGGAAAGTAACGCAGACAAACAGAGTATAATGTGTAACCATGAAATGGACACACCCTTGGAATTGTACATATAGATTTGCATCACATTATCTGGGCTTGCAGTAGGGAATACCAATGCCGTCTGGCCAAATACTCGCAGATCACAAATGTCATAGGAATGATGTATTGAGAAACAGCTGATGTCCCTAAACAAGCCAGAATAAGTGGAATGCTCCATGCATATCTGTGAGTCAGATGTAAGTAGTGTCCATAGCACACATGCACCCAGTTCACCCACCCACCACCCACAGTTACCTCTCCGGTCTTATCCCTACTGTTGGGTATGGGTAAAATATGAACCCCACCTGTGTATGGCAATAGCAAAAGAATGCAGCATGCAGTGGAGGTGTCCCATGCGGGTGTGTCCCTAGCTGTAAGCAGCACCCTGCCAGCATCAACACCACCTGATCAATACTGACAGAAAGTATTGGCATGAACACCTAGCACACCTACCCTGTCACTGCAGGGGAATATACTGTATGTCAGTCTGGTACTGTAGGACTGACAGAATGCAACGGCCTGCTACAGCTGGCCTGCATCACTAATAAATGGCCTACAGTCCTCTAGCAAAGCCCAGCGTCTCATCCATACTGCCAATGTATGTTATGTCATGGACTCCCAAATAACAACATAACACAGTCCACCGAACCCATATGCAAGGCTATGTGGACAAACCACAGTAACATGTCCACCATGTCCCACTGCATGAACTGCTGACCAACAGCAATACACTGCTGTGATGAGGTGATAAATATAGGGAAAGTATCAGAGAATGTTTGCATAATGTATGGAAGAGGATAGAATAATTTGGGGGTGGGGGAGCATGGGCAGCATGGAATATGCAAAGTCCAAAACACAGCCTTGTGCACATACTATCCCTGGCCGCAAACACAAAAGTGGGTGGCTACAAACCTGCCAGTACACCACAATAGGGGTAATGTCCTGACTTATGACCCCTGCCTCTGGGTAACCTGTGTGAATCTGTACAGCTGTGAGGTATTGCCATAGCAAAATAAGGCTATGCTGTCACGTCGATGGATGAACAAGTATGGGATCCTCTGCCACAGCTGTACCAAGGTGCTGAACCAGTTACACAGACCCAGCAGCAAGTTTCTTCAGCTCCCCCGCCAAAATGGCATTAGTTTGCAGGAATATGTAGGCGTTTGATGACAATACTGGACACAGCTGCATTCACTCTGTGTTCCATAGGACATCACTGCGAGCAAAAATGTCTACCTGACAGTACATGAGGACATAAAACATCACAGTGTATAACACTACACATGTCTGAATATCTCTGCTAACACCAGGACCATGTAGCAGATGCAGCACAGACACAGTTACCTACAGTACCCACTATCCCTTGCCCAGTTTTACCCCATATTGCCAACTGATCTACAGATATCCTGCAGAAACAGTTTGCTAGCTGTAGGTGTAGAACACAAAAGTCTACACTGGCGTACAATCTACATGGAATGGATCCACACATTCAGTACAGAAGGGCATAATGTGTATGCTCCCACACTTAGAGAAATGAAGGCAATATCAGGCAACAAAATACTGAAAGGTCATACTGGGCATGCTCACACACTTAAAGGAATGAAGCCCATTTCTGGCAACAACAGTGGACCATACATATCTGACAGTTGCAGATTTTAGTGCATACACTCCTCAGTATGCACCAGTCATGCTTTGCACACACAATGGATAGGAATACACACATATATTTAAGGACAACACACACTATAAATATGCCAAAAGTACACATACATAGATGTGTGGAAGAGTGTGACAGGGACAAGGAGCCTTCCATCATGTGGCCTGTCCCACCCAGCACACAGACAAATGGCTACAACTATATCATGTGTAAATGTCACTCACCTTGGAAATTAGCCACTGCTATCCCTCAGCATTATACACTCTGTGGTGCTAGTGCTAACTGTGCAACATGACTGTGCAATGCAGTAGTCATCTAGAAGTTGTATACACGTACCTGCAGAATATAAACCTGTGTGTGCCTGAGTGTGGTGTGTCTATCTCTAGATGAAAGGGTTGTGGCCCATGCACACACACTGCCCACCCCACAGCCCTACTATGGCAAGCCTGCTGATGTCAGTCACTGTGAAATACACCTTTGGGAAATGGGTAGCCCAGTAATCTCTGTGGTGCATCCTATGAGTGCAAGATGCTGTAGTGTGATGTACTAGTTAGGTAGGAGTTTTAATCCCAGACATGGCAACTGTGGGTGTGTGTCTGTGTAGGCAGCAATGCTTTTTAGGCTAGTCACACTCACTACAATTCAAATGCCCTACTTTGGCAATCCTGCTGTCATTCACTTTGACATACACCTCTGGGGAAGAAGTAGCCCAATAATCTCTGTGGTGCATCCTATAACTGCATAATGCTGTAGTGTGATAAACTTGTTAGGTAGGAGTTCTACTCCCAGACATGGCAACTGTGTGTGTGTGTGTGTGTGTGTGTGTGTGTGTGTGTGTGTGTGTGTGTGTGTGTGTGTGTGTGTGTGTGTGTGTGCTTGTCTGTATAGGGAGCAATGGTTTTAGGCTAGTCACACTCATTACAATTCAAATGCCTTACTTTGGAAAGCCTGCTGATGTCATTCACTTTGACATACACCTTTGGTAAAGAAGTAGCCCAGTAATATCTGTGGCACATCCTATAACTGTGTCGTGCTGTAGTGTGATAAACTAGTTAGATAGGAGTTCTGATCCCAGACATGGCAACTGTGTGTGTGTGTGGGGGGGGTGTATGTCTGTGTAGGGAGCAATGCTTTTTAGGCTTGGCACACTCACTACAATTCAAATGCCCTACTTTGGCAAGCCTGCTGATGTCATTCACTTTGACATACACCTTTGGGGCAGAAGTAGCCCAGTAATCTCTGAAGCATATCCTATAACTTTATAATGATGTAGTGTGATAAACTAGTTAGGTGGGAGTCCTATTCCCAGACATGGCAAGTGTGGATGTTTGTATGTTTGTTTGTCTGTGTAGGGAGCAATGTTTTTGAGGCCATACACAGTCAATACAACCTCCACTGGCCTTCTTTGGCAAGCCTGCTGATGTCATTCCCGGTGAAATACACCTTTGGGGAAGGAGTAGGCCAGTAATCTCCATGATGCATCCTATAACAGCATATTGCTGTGGTGTGATATAGTACTTCGGTAGGGGTTCTATTCCCACACATTTCAAGTGTGGATGTGTGTGTGTGTGTGTGTGTGTGTGTGTGTGTGTGTGTGTGTGTGTGTGTGTGTGTGTGTGTGTGTTTGCCTGTGTAGGCAGCAATGCTTTTGAAGCCATTCACAGTCACTACATCCTCTATTGCCCTTCTTTGGCAAGCCTGCTGATGTCATTCCCAGTGAAATACACCTTTGGGGAAGGAGTAGTCCAGTAATCTCCATGGTGTGTTCTGTAACTGCATAATGCTGTAGTGTGATAAACTAGTTAGGTAAGAGTTGTAATCCCAGACATGGCAACTGTGTTTGTGTGTGTGTGTGTGTGTGTGTGTGTGTGTGTGTGTGTGTGTGTGTGTGTGTGTGTGTGTGTGTGTGTGTGTGTGTGTGTGTGTGTGTGTGTGTGTGTGTGTGTGTGTGAGTTTGTCATTCATATCCTGTGTGGTGGTGGCTGTGAGTGTGTAACAACTGGACTCATTGTGGAGCGGGTTTTGCAAATTTCGTATATGGTGGGCCTGTTATATGTCACAATGTCCACCTTACAAGGATAACAGATGTCAAATAGCCAAGAGGCTGGGGTGCAAATCCATACGCCTACATGTGACATCAAGGCCTGGTGAACAAAGTAAGCAACCCTTGTATTAACCAGACAACACTCTCAACCCATGTCTCATACACAAACACACTTTCCTAGGCAACAACCGCTTTGTTGGTAGTGCCCTGCATATTGCCCACAGATAGTAACCATGGTGTGATTGCAGTGAACTACAGAGGGTATGGCACCCCGTCCCATCACTATAATAGGCACATAATTGAAGACAGTGCGCCTTCGCTATGTTTCCCACTGGATGCCTGCAACAACTGTGGTGCCATCAAATGTGAGCCACAAAGGACATACCATGCCCTAAACACATGCCCTGTATGGACATATGCCACTGACACCAGGGATACCAGTATCATGCTATCAATGCAGGTGCAGGGTCAACTTGGTGTCCATTACCAGTTCCCGCCACATGAGGCCAGGACTGGCACATCTGATGATAACAATCTGTGTACATAACATGAGCCAGACACTGAATACGCATGTGGGATGTGTGGACATCCCAGACACCGTCCATGTCATGGACTATAGAACACATACATGGCAAGCATTGCAGAGCACTGGCCACCCACAATAGTAACCCAGGTGACTGGATGGTGAATACAATACCCACCTGTGTGGGCCAATCCAGACACTACAATCCTAAGCCACACTGCAGACCATTGTCATGTGGCTTGATGCCAAGGTATACCCTTTACCTAGCCTTGTACAGCCTTTTGGCACAGTCAACCACTACACACCAGTGAAGCAATGCACCCATGCATGTCAGTACTGGCACCCTGTGTCTGTGTGCGTAGTGTGTGATGCTTTCGACCACATTCACATTCACTAAAACTCCCATTGGCCTACTGAAGCATGCTGTCTGATGTCAGACACCTTCACATACCCTTTGCCTATATAACATCCGGATAACCTCTGCAGTGCATGTGATACCTGTGCATTACTGTACTGTGGCAAACTAGTTAGTTAGGAAGTCTATTCCTGACCCTGCCAAGTGTGTCAATGTGTGTGAGTCCCTCAGAGAGTGTGGCTGTGTTGATGTTGACACATGTTCATGTGAACAGGCACATGTACTACACCTATCTTATCACTATTATATCACTATTGCAGATGTCACTCACCATCAGATTTACCTTTGCACAGCTCCCCAACACATAAGCTATGTGGTGCATGCAATAACTACATAGACATGTGATAGCAATACATAGTCAGTCAGGGGTTGAAACCCTGTACTGGTAGGTGTGTGACACAAACATGCTTAGGTTTTACACTCCCACCCCCTCCCTGACTTACTTTGTCTCTGTCTGTCTCTCTCTCTCCCTCACTGGTGGATGTAGAGAAGTACACCTGCTATGCTTTGGCAGCAGCTTGTGTTTTGTAAGTGATGCTCATGATCAGCTGATGGCCTCTGCATGAATAGCAGTCCCCCTCTAGCTGATTGCATGTGGAACAGCTGTGGTAACATTCCAATAGCCAATTGCATGGAAACACACTCCAATATCTAGGAACACCATGTTGGTGTTGGGCCTTTTCATTCACTGTGAGCAGAACCTAAATTTGGCGTTTGGCAAACAGTATCACAGATGGTATTGGGCTTTACCTCTAACAACATACACTGTGGAAACAGGCCAACAGACTGGAGGGGGATGTGCCAGATATGACTACAGAATGTAAGTGTTGCTCTTCTGCATTTGGAATAATGTCAGTTTAATAGGATGTGTGTGGATATGGCTGGTCTAAATGATGTAATACCTGTTATGACAGTGTTATGTGTTTGAGGAAACTCCCATCTGTAGGGTTATCTGCAGACTGGGCAGTGTGTGGAGTCTTTTGTTTCTTGTGTTACTCACAGAACACCTATATGAGAACTGCAGAAGCAAAGTGTGAGGATTGCAGTCAGTACATGCTAACAGCCATGAGAGTTACTGACTTCATATCCCTCATAGAACATATGTCACAACAAACCCTGATATGACAGTAAATGTATGAGGTTATCACGGCAACATGCCAATATTGGGCCAGTGTTTGTAGCTCCAGCCACAAGACTGTCAACCGTTATACATATGTCATGCAGTAAGAAGTGCATATGTTCTGTATACCATTATTTATTGGCGTCATACCCGATAACAAGCCAGTCAGATATCAGACTGCTAGACATATTATGTATGGTAGGGGTTGTTTCTGAGGACATAACCTGGGCATTCTGCAGTTGTGTGTACAGTACCGGGGTCTGTGTACTTATGGTGATTGTCAACAGTATGTGTATTGCGCATATGTACCTTGGACTGGGCACAGACTGTGGTAGATGCCATTGTTCTTGGTCTTGTTCTATCTGATGTTACATGCTGCTCCAGTGTATGGTACCCTATTGGCTCACATGTCTGTAGGGCCAGACACATACATGTCCCATACCACAGACAGGCATTGGCCCACACTGTGTCATGACCCAGTGTATGTAGGGTAAGTGTGTCAGTGGCACATATGAGGATGGTGTTTATCAGACAGTCCATATAATGTCATATTAAGCTTGTGTACCATATGTGGCTGTGGCTTTGTTCACATTGGTTGTAGGCATGCACTATCTCACAGGTGTCTATTACTCTGTGCTGTGACATGCGTGTAGCGTTGGCTATAATTGCAGGTACATGTGTATTCCCCCATACAAAATGTAGTCCAGTGTGGTGGCAGTCTGCCTGTAGTTTGCACAGTGCTTTGTGACATGCCTAGCAGCCTAGTGTAATTACCCAGTGTGCTGTTATGTCCAATTATTTGCAAGACATACTGCTGCCAGGCCACCATAACTGTTGTGTATTTCTGACAAAACAGTGGGATTCTGTACAGATGTATGTCACTAACTACTGGGTAGTATGTGGCCATGAGACCTCTGCACCACCAGGTGTTATGTGTCAGGACAAACTGGCGTGTGTGAATGCATAAGCTATGTGGGCATATGTAGTCCATTATTTACGTGATAAACCCATGTACATGGCTATTAACATCCAATTTGGGAGGCGTGGTCCACATGTCTCGCAAGAAGGGGATTTGTGTACACCTCTAGACTGACCACAGAGTGCCAGACTGTCCACATATATTGGTCATATCTCTCCACACACAACATGTTTGTTAAGACAATCCTTATTACAGTCACAACAGTCTACATATATACCTGCAATACATACATGACAGACTATTGGTGCCGAGGTAGGACTCCACTCCATGTTCTGGAGATATGGTAAACATACATGTGTATATGTGTGTATATATATATAGATATATATATATAAATATATATATATATATATATATATATATATATATATATATATATCTGTATATATCTACATATATCAATATAGATATATACACATATACATATCTACATATATATGTGCACATATATACATATAAGCACTCAAATATATACGTATACACAGCAATATATGTCTACACATATACAGATATATAGATACATATGCACATATATTTATATATATCTACATATATATCAATATAAATAGGTATATCTGTACACATAAGATGTGCATACATATATAGCTAATGTATATAGCTAATATATATATATATATATATATATATATATATATATATATATATATATATACACACACACATATATATATATATATATATATATATATATATATATATACACATATATATATATATATATATATATTTATATATATATATATATATATATATATATATATATATATATATATATATATATATATATATGTATATACAAAGAGAGCTACAAATGACCATATATGATGCACTATACAGATGTGTAGACATACATATGTATGAATATATATGTGTATGTACATGTAAACATATATCAACATATGTATATGTATATATCAATATCCCTGTTATGTATAAACATCACGGTTGTGTATATCTTCCCATATGTATCTCACAGTATGTATCTGATATGTGTATATGTAGATATAACAACATATGTGATGCAACAGTAATATCAATAACAAGTACTACACAACTCTGGAAATCAAATCAATTGTTCAATACTATTCAAAATGTATAGTGACAGATATATTTGAAAAACAACAACTGTCTTCACAGATGTCATGGTGTAGTAGTTAACTGTTGTGACTATAGTGTACAGGGTACTCGGTTCAATACCTGCAAGGGCTGTTTATTTTGTTGCTGGGCAGGACAAAGGCTGCTGGATACAGAGTGGTTAAGGCAGTTTTGAGCAGCTTTAAGTGCGTTTGCATGGGTTTGCACGAAGCTAAGTGGAGCTAAGCTATGGTTAAACGTACGGGTACTTACACCGTGTAGGCTTCGCTTACCAGTGCGCAAATTAGCTGTTAAATTGCAGCAATGCTGATACCTGCTAAGAATGGCTCAGCCCTGGTAACCAGTGCTCACATCCCAGTTTCATAACATAGCAGGGTAATGACATCTGTGATAAGTGTATGTAATGCCATGTACAATACATGTGTCTATGTGCTGTCATTACAGTAGCAAGGGGTGTGAGTGTCATGTCTGGGACACACAAGTATATAAGACCTGTACAGCACTGTTATCTGTGTGAATGTGTTACATACAAGGGTAGTAACCCAGGTTATGTGCTGTCACACTGGCATATAGTGTATCATGGCAGTACTACTGTTGACAGTGCTTTCCCAGTCAAAAGTAGAGTGCTAAATGTAGTACTGACAACAAGCACACCTGCAAGCTTAGCTGGACTCTGAGGCTTCACTGTCATGTTCCTGGTGTGTGAGCTGTGTCACAGTATATATCCCCTACTGGATAATGATTTGACATGTGGAATGTAACTGTAGACTACCGTCTGTACAGCACATGTCAGTGAAGGCTTCCAACATGTGGCAATGGCATACATATTGCTGTCAAACATCTATCTGTTGACACATTCAACCTACTGCATAGCTACTTGCCAAGCTGTCTGTCAGTCCCTGTACAGATGGCAGGTATCCAGCTTGGATATGCACAGGCAACCTATGCTTGACTGACACTGACATGCCTGTCCAGCTGTGTTATAACTGGCACATATAGGAGACAACACCCTGTACGCACCACATGCCATGGGTACCTCCACTACACTTCCACAGTCAACAGAACATGCTTGGGTACAGGTCTCCATCACAGACACTAACCATGTGTTTTACATACATGTCAACTGGATCACCTCAGTAGCCATTTGCAGGAGGCACCCAGAGGATTGGCTGATGCATGTCACTCTCACCCTGAGGGTCACCACAGTGGTGTCTGTCAATTGATTGCCTGCTGGTACACGGCAGGTGGCATGATACTACTGTACACACATCCCCTACACTACCCACCTCTCCATGGACAACAGCCAGGTACACACCTATGACCACCTGCAGCGATGCACCCCAGTACTGACACATGTGTACATGTGCATTACTGAGGAAAGCAGTGTCTGTGTGTTAGTACACTTGTAGTTGGGAATACCATGAGGGCCTTCACAACCACTGCAACACCCATTGCCATAGTAAGATGTGGCTGCTGCTGTATCAGACATTACATGTACCCTGTTATGCTCCTCTCCCTATTGGCTACATGAGCCTTGCAGTACCAGCACAACAGTGTTGTACAAATGGGTCGAAAGGCACGGGATACCCACTGAGTTCTGGCAAGTGTGAATATGTGCGAATGTCTGTATATCTGTAGGGTACAGCATTCCGAGGCCACATACTTCTATTACAATACGCATTGCTACACAGTAGTATGGATAGTGTTGTTGCTGCCCATAGGTGAGACATGACAATGCAACACCCTACTATGCCTGTGGCATGTGCATTAGATGCATATCCCTGTAGTACCACTGTTGGGATATAAAATGGGTTGTATCACAGTTGTGGGCAATGTGTGATGGTGGGTATGTCGAGTGTCATCATGGGTTCCAGTGAGTACAATATCCACTGTGGGATGTGGATGCTGTGTACACTGTCATTACACCATGGTACACCCGGTATATGTCCCATGTACCACTGTATGATGACCACTGTCACCATCAACCATACAGGTAACTGATACCACAATCCAGTCCAGTTATGCTTGTGCTGTGTGCAGCCCACTTGTAACACACTGGACACACTGACAAGTTAGTTAGCACTGATAGCTCCAGGTCTCTCGGCTGTGTGTCTGCCTGTTATGTGTCTGTTAATGTGTATATGATGATATGTCACACTATGTATTGCCCATATACAACCATTGCATCCCCCGTTACCATACTGTACATATCTGGGGATGTTCTGCATGTAACATGTAACCTGGAACACACCTCACCCTAAACACTGTGTGGTGTGTGTAATGAAAGCCACACACTTCAGTAGCACTACATACCTAAGTAGGATCTAGTCCCAGTGTTGCCAAGTAAGAGTGTGCATGTATGTAGATGGGTCTACATCAGGTTGCTGATTATACATGTCCCAGCGGGTAACCTGTCCATGTGGCACAGACAATAACTGTTGTACAAACCTGTGACGTGTTCAACTGTACCCCAGATATGTCACAGCCATGGTGTCACCAAAGTGCCATACCCCTTGTGGAATATGACTGCAGACCATCCTCCTGCTGACACATGTACACCCATGACACAAATGGATAACATTATGGCGACCTCAATCGCCGAGTGTTACTAACTGATACCAAAAGAAAATGTGTAAAAACTATTAGAAAACAAAAAAGCCACAGGTAACCTTCGCACAGAGAGTCCAACCAATCGTACTAAATGCAAATTTATTTTATCCAAAAAAACAACAGCGTTTTCGCCGCTATTCAAGAATGCAGCTTCATCAGAGATACAGTCACAGGTGCTCAAAACACACCTATATAACCAGCGGGAAATGACATCAACATACGTCAGTTCCCTGAACATTAAAATTATAATATTTTAAAAACATGCTTTAAAAGTGAAACAGTTTATACTTTCATGTAACTACATGAGATTTATAATAAATCAATATTATTATTCCTGTCTTCGAAAAAAGAAATAGCACAGTAAAACAGGTATAATTGTGAAAACAAACTTAAAACAATAAACTTAAAAAACAAAGAAACCTATTACAACTAAGGTCTAAGGGTATACACAGTAAATGTACTTGATATAAAAAGGGAAATACCTACATAATAAATAGATGGAATTAATAAAATATTTTACACATTTACAACCATCCTGACATTAAAAATGTATAAATATTATAAGGTATATTTATTTTACAAAACCTACTATTTAAAGTAAATTTATTCAAAATAAAAGACTAAATAAATAACATGTACAAGAGGTAAACAAGTATTTTAAGGTCCAACACAAAAAAAGTTAAGAAAACCAAAGAGAATACCTATCTCAAGTAGCTCCGCAGTTTCAAAACTGCAGAAATGTTACAATTCTCATTCAACCCAGGGAACTTGAAGGCATCCAACTTTAACTGCCACTCAAGTTCGCGGTTCTCTAAAATCAACGAGAAAGGACCTCCTCTAATGCTAGTGGGGACATGGTCAATGCCCATAAAATGAAAACTATGTCCTGGGTGAATACTAATATGTTTGGCTAGTGCGTTGTCATTCTTATTTTTCCTAATTGCATAGGCGTGTTGGTAAATGCGTTCACGGATCTTACGATCCATTTTGCCTATGTAAAATGCTGGACAACAGTCACATAAGGCCACATAAATGATGGATTTTGACTCGCAGTTTAACTTGTGGAAAATTTGATATTTCCTATTTCTAACCACAAAAGAACTGCCTTGCTTGATCATTTTACACCAGTTGCAACGACCACAAGAGGTCATGCCTTTTGATCTACCAAATTGATTTTGGAGCCAATTCCTTTGTAGTAATTCTTTCAAATTACTTCCCCTTTTGTACACAACATAAGGGCGATCTCCTAGTTTCTCAAAGAGGGATGTGTTATTTAAAATAAAGGACCAGTTCTTACAAATAATGGATCAGATAGACTGGGAATTAACAGTGAAAGTAGTAACAAAACTCAAAAGAAAAGGTTTTCTACTAATAGTCACTGGGACATGATTCAAATTCGAATGAAGCTCACTAAATGAGGGGTGCTGATTAACAGCCAGAGCCATAAGAAAACCCTCAACTTGATTCAGGATAGGTTTATAAAACCCTTCTGTCCTTTTCATATCTACTTCTTGAATCAATTCATCAACTAATGGATTAGGGTACCCACGGTTGACGAACATCTCCTTCAGGAAATCACATTCTTTCCGAAAGTCAGTAAGTTTACTACACATCCTTACTGCCCTCACAAGCTGTCCTTTCACAATGGAACGTTTCTGCTTGAAGGGGTGGAAACTAGAGTAGTGGAGGAAGGAATTACAATAAGTGGATTTCCTAAAAATAGTAGATGAAAAAGTTTGGTTGGTATAATCCTTAATTAACTTCACATTTAAGTAGTCAATTTCGGATGTGGAAAAATTAAAAGTAAATTTAAGGAACTCTGTGGTTCCATTAAGGGTGTTGACAAAATCTCCAACTTCTTCACCACTTCCTTGAAATAAAATAAAAATATTGTCAAGGAATTTAGTATACATCTTGACGTGTTTCATGAGCTCAGGTTTATTCATTAGAAAATTTTTTTCCCAGTAGCCAACAAAAAAGTTTGCTACACTCGCACCGCAGGGGGAGCCCATGGCAACCCCCTGTTTCTGAAGATAATATTCTTTCTCAAAGATGAAAAAATTATTAGTAAGAACAATATCAAGTAGTTCGGTAACTAGGTCAATTTCAACTTTGGGAGCATTTAAATCATTCAAAAGTAAACCTAACCATTCCACAGCTTCCTGGTGTGGAATGGAGGTATATAAATCAATGACGTCAACTGTAAGGAAGTTGTACATGTCATTGAAAGGGATTTCATTAATGCTACCCAAAAAAGACCAAGCATAACCCTGGAATAGACTTAAGATATTTTGATAAAATGTTATCTATAAGTCTCGAACAGGGATGGGTCATAGACGACCTACCATCCACAAGGGCTCTCATAGGGGGATTGTGGATGTCCTTGTGGATTTTTGGGATACCGAACATTACCGGTAATTTAGGGGAAGTGATGTCAATAAAGTTGTAAGTGTTCACATCAATTTTTTTGGCCAGGAAAAGATCCCTAAAGTAACCCCTGATCCTACCGTATGCCCCATTTACCTCATTCAAAGAGGCTCCACAATAAGCAGTAGAACCCAAAACTGATAACATCTTCTCTTTGTACAAAGAGTTGTCAAAAATCACAAGTCCCCCTCCCTTATCTGGTTTAATAAGTCTGATTGATAACTGGCAAAGATAGTCCAAAGCTAAAGATTGTTCTTTAGTAATATTAAATTTACTGGGATTTCCTTTCCAAGGAGATTGAGAAAACTGGTGTCTTAAATCAGTTTCACATATGTTTTCAAACAGGTGAAGGGCTGGATGCAAAGGTGGATTAAAAGAACTAGGCAATTTTAGTTGGGAGCCCATACTGTTTGTTTCGTCACTGAACAAAATTTTAAGATTCAGTTTGCGAACAAAACATTTTAGGTCAATGATGACCTTGGCTAAATCGCCTTGCCTACTTGGAACAAAGGTATTCCCATAAGCCAATAATTCTACCAGATCGTCCTCAAGTGTAACATCAGAGAAGTTATATATCTTAAAATCCCCCTTTCTATTGTGAATGATAATAGGACGGGAATTATCCAAGACAGTTTTAGGGGAACAAGAACCACTGGACACGTCTAATTGTGTCGGTTCTTGTTCTTCTTCCCTAAAGTCCGTTTGTTCCGTGCTCCTAAAAAATTGTTGTTATTATTGTTGTTATACCTATTTGTGTTGTTATTTGCAATAACAAATCCATCTTTTTTATGAGCTTTTATTCTATTGCTTCGTCTTGGCCCTTGATCCAAGTCATAAATTACCCCACCAAAATTGTCATCAATTGCAGGATCAATGTCAATATGGAAATCTGAAGTTGCATTAGAGTCCCCATTCACTCCTTCCTTAAAATTAGCAACCTCAGGTTTGGGATAAGCATTATGATTTTTGTAAGCAAGCCTGTCCCTAACCAGTTTCTTTGTTTTGTTAGTCTTTAGTTTGACTAAAAAAGCATCAATACTAGTAAAAATACGATTGTAGTCGTATTTGTACCTTAAAAAGTCAATGTCCAATTTAATAGCATTGTCTAGTACATTAATATCAGTAGTGAGTATACCCATATAAGCCTTATAATGTTTCACTATAAGTTCAAGCAATTGGGCACCTTGTTGTTGAAAAAGTGCCTTAAGATCAATAAAAACAGCTTGGTCAGTGAGAAGACCTGACGGAGAAAAAACATTCCGTAGACCTTTCGGTACCAGTCCCTCGCTAAGGCATTGCTCGAAATATGCTGACTCCAGCTGTAATTTTTTAAGTTTTAAAAGTTTGCTATCAAGTACCTTTAACTTATCTGCAATGCCTTCATTAATCGTTGGTTCCTGTTGCAATGCGTTAACTGGGATACCATGAATAGGTGTCGCAGAAAAAGAGGAGTCCACATTTCGCATCCAATCCGTTAAAGATAGCAAGTTGTTTCCATTGGCAAGAGAAGTAGTTGGTTCTGCTGGTAAGGCAGGAACAGGACTGTTCCTCGATGAATTGTTCCTAACAGGCAAATTGTCTTGAAGCCCGGAAGCACTATTTAAAGTAAGAACAGGTGCATGCGGTTGAGCTGCTGGAATAGGTACGTCCACACTGACGCTACCTTGCCCGTTACCAAAAGAAGCTTCCGAAGAAGAAGAAGCAGGAACTGGCCTCACCAAACTCCTTTGGTCGAAAATGTCCATGCGAGCATGTAATTGATCTAGTCTTTGTGTTAACGGCGTCAACAGTGCCGGTATATCCACATTGTTACTGCCCACACTCGTAACATTGGTACCGAAAATGTTAGTACTCCTAGGGCTAACAGGACTACCTGTGGCCATGTAGACAACAAACTGATACCAAAAGAAAATGTGTAAAAACTATTAGAAAACAAAAAAGCCACAGGTAACCTTCGCACAGAGAGTCCAAACAATCGTACTAAACGCAAATTTATTTTATCCAAAAAAACAACAGCGTTTTCGCCGCTATTCAAGAATGCAGCTTCATCAGAGATACAGTCACAGGTGCTCAAAACACACCTATATAACCAGCGGAAAATGACATCAACGTACATCAGTTCCCTGAACATTAAAATTATAACATTTTAAAAACATGCTTTAAAAGTGAAACAATTTATACTTTCATGTAACTACATGAGATTTATAATAAAACAATATTATTACTCCTGTCTTCGAAAAAAGAAATAGCACAGTAAAACAGGTATAATTGTGAAAACAAACTTAAAACAATAAACTTAAAAAACAAAGAAACCTATTACAACTAAGGTCTAAGGGTATACACAGTAAATGTACTTGATATAAAAAAGGGAAATACCTACATAATAAACAGATGGAATTAATAAAATATTTTACACATTTACAACCATCCTAACATTAAAAATGTATAAATATTATAAGGTATATTTATTTTACAAAACCTACTATTTAAAGTAAATTTATTCAAAATAAAAGACTAAATAAATAACACGTACAAGAGGTAAACAATAATTTTAAGGTCCAACACAAAAAAAGTTAAGAAAACCAAAGAGAATACCTATCTCAAGTAGCTCCGCAGGTTCAAAACTGCAGAAATGTTACAATTCTCATTCAACCTAGGGAACTTGAAGGCATCCAACTTTAACTGCCACTCAAGTTCGCGGTTATCTAAAATCAATGAGAAAGGACCTCCTCTAATACTAGTGGGGACATGGTCAATGCCCATAAAATGAAAACTATGTCCTGGGTGAATACTAATATGTTTGGCTAGTGCGTTGTCATTCTTATTTTTCCTAATTGCATAGGCGTGTTGGTAAATGCGTTCACGGATCTTACGATCTGTTTTGCCTATGTAAAATGCTGGACAACAGAAACTGCGGAGCTACTTGAGATAGGTATTCTCTTTGGTTTTCTTAACTTTTTTTGTGTTGGGCCTTAAAATTCTTGTTTACCTCTTGTACGTGTTATTTATTTAGTCTTTTATTTTGAATAAATTTACTTTAAATAGTAGGTTTTGTAAAATAAATATACCTTATAATATTTATACATTTTTAATGTCAGGATGGTTGTAAATGTGTAAAATATTTTATTAATTCCATCTATTTATTATGTAGGTATTTCCCTTTTTTATATCAAGTACATTTACTGTGTATACCCTTAGACCTTAGTTGTAATAGGTTTCCTTGTTTTTTAAGTTTATTGTTTTAAGTTTGTTTTCACAATTATACCTGTTTTACTGTGCTATTTCTTTTTTTGAAGACAGGAGTAATAATATTGTTTTATTATAAATCTCATGTAGTTACATTAAAGTATAAACTGTTTCACTTTTAAAGCATGTTTTTAAAATGTTATAATTTTAATGCTCAGGGAACTGATGTATGTTGATGTCATTTCCCGCTGGTTATATAGGTGTGTTTTGAGCACCTGTGACTTTATCTGTGATGAAGCTGCATTCTTGAATAGCGGCGAAAACGCTGTTGTTTTTTTGGATAAAATAAATTTGCGTTTAGTACAATTGGTTGGACTCTCTGTGTGAAGATTACCTGTGGCTTTTTTGTTTTCTAATAGTTTTTACACATTTTCTTTTGGTATCAGTTTGTTGTCTACATGGCCACAGGTAGTCCTGTTAGCCCTAGGAGTCCTAACATTTTTGGTACCAATGTTACGAGTGTGGGCAGTAACAATGTGGATATACCGGAACTGTTGACGTCGTTAACACAAAGACTAGATCAATTACATGCTCGCATGGACATTTTCGACCAAAGGAGTTTGGTGAGGCCAGTTCCTGCTTCTTCTTCTTTGGAAGCTTCTTTTGGTAACGGGCAAGGTAGCGTCAGTGTGGACGTACCTATTCCAGCAGCTCAACCGCATGCACCTGTTCTTACTTTAAATAGTGCTTCCGGGCTTCAAGACAATTTGCCTGTTAGGAACAATTCATCGAGGAACAGTCCTGTTCCTGCCTTACCAGCAGGACCAACTACTTCTCTTGCCAATGGAAATGACCTGCTATCTTTAACGGATTGGATGCGAAATGTGGACTCCTTCTCTTTTTCTGCGACACCTATTCATGGTATCCCAGTTAACGCATTGCAACAGGAACCAACGATTAATGAAGGCATTGCTGATAAGTTAAAGGTACTTGATAGCAAACTTTTAAAACTTAAAAAATTACAGCTGGAGTCAGCATATTTCGAGCAATGCCTTAGCGAGGGACTGGTACCAAAAGATCTACGGAATGTTTTTTCTCTGTCAGGTCTTCTCACTGACCCAGCTTTTTTATTGATCATAAGGCACTTTTTCAACAACAAGGTGCCCAATTGCTTGAACTTATAGTGAAACATTATAAGGCTTATATGGGTATACTCACTACTGATATTAATGTACTAGACAATGCTATTAAATTGGACATTGACTTTTTAAGGTACAAATACGACTACAATCGTATTTTTACTAGTATTGATGCTTTTTTAGTCAAACTAAAGACTAACAAAACAAAGAAACTGGTTAGGGACAGGCTTGCTTACAAAAATCATAATGCTCATCCCAAACTTGAGGTTGCTAATTTTAAGGAAGGAGTGAATGGGGACTCTAATGCAACTTCAGATTTCCATATTGACATTGATCCTGCAATTGATGACAATTTTGGTGAGGTAACTGACGACTTGGATCAAGGGCCAAGACGAAGCAATAGAATAAAAGCTCATAAAAAAGATGGATTTGTTATTGCAAATAACAACACAAATAGGTATAACAACAATAATAACAACAATTTTTTAGGAGTACGGAACAAACGGACTTTAGGGAAGAAGAACAAGAACCGACACAATTAGACGTGTCCAGTGGTTCTTGTTCCCCTAAAACTGTCTTGGATAATTCCCGTCCTATTATCATTCACAATAGAAAGGGGGATTTTAAGATATATAACTTCTCTGATGTTACACTTGAGGATGATCTGGTAGAATTATTGGCTTATGGGAATACCTTTGTTCCAAGTAGGCAAGGCGATTTAGCCAAGGTCATCATTGACCTAAAATGTTTTGTTCGCAAACTGAATCTTAAAATTTTGTTCAGTGATGAAACAAACAGTATGGGCTCCCAACTAAAATTGCCTAGTTCTTTTAATCCACCTTTGCATCCAGCCCTTCACCTGTTTGAAAACATATGTGAAACTGATTTAAGATACCAGTTTTCTCAATCTCCTTGGAAAGGAAATCCCAGTAAATTTAATATTACTAAAGAACAATCTTTAGCTTTGGACTATCTTTGCCAGTTATCAATCAGACTTATTAAACCAGATAAGGGAGGGGGACTTGTGATTTTTGACAACTCTTTGTACAAAGAGAAGATGTTATCAGTTTTGGGTTCTACCGCTTATTGTGGAGCCTCTTTGAATGAGGTAAATGGGGCATATGGTAGGATCAGGGGTTACTTTAGGGATCTTTCCCTGGCCGAAAAAATTGATGTGAACACTTACAACTTTATTGACATCACTTCCCCTAAATTACCGGTAATGTTCGGTATCCCAAAAATCCACAAGGACATCCACAATCCCCCTATGAGAGCCCTTGTGGATGGTAGGTCGTCTATGACCCATCCCTGTTCGAGACTTATAGATAACATTTTATCAAAATATCTTAAGTCTATTCCAGGGTTATGTAAAGACTCTTGGTCTTTTTTGGGTAGCATTAATGAAATCCCTTTCAATGACGTGTACAACTTCCTTACAGTTGACGTCATTGATTTATATACCTCCATTCCACACCAGGAAGCTGTGGAATGGTTAGGTTTACTTTTGAATGATTTAAATGTTCCCAAAGTTGAAATTGACCTAGTTACCAAACTACTTGATATTGTTCTTACTAATAATTTTTTCATCTTTGAGAAAGAATATTATCTTCAGAAACAGGGGGTTGCCATGGGCTCCCCCTGCGGTGCGAGTGTAGCAAACTTTTTTGTTGGCTACTGGGAAAAAAATTTTCTAATGAATAAACCTGAGCTCATGAAACACGTCAGGATGTATACTAGATTCCTTGATGATATTTTTATTTTATTTCAAGGGAGTGGTGAAGAAGCTGGAGATTTTGTCAACACCCTTAATGGAACCACAGAGTTCCTAAAATTTACTTTTAATTTTTCCACATCCGAAATTGACTACTTAGATGTGAAGTTAATTAAGGATTATACCAGCCAAACTTTTTCATCTACTATTTTTAGGAAATCCACTTATTGTAATTTCTTCCTCCACTACTCTAGTTTCCACCCCTTCAAGCAGAAACGTTCCATTGTGAAAGGACATCTTGTGAGGGCAGTAAAGATGTGTAGTAAACTTACTGACTTTCGGAAAGAATGTGATTTCCTGAAGGAGATGTTCGCCAACCGTGGGTACCCTAATCCATTAGTTGATGAATTGATTCAAGAAGTAGATATGAAAAGGACAGAAGGGTTTTATAAACCTATCCTGAATCAAGTTGAGGGTTTTCTTATGGCTCTGGCTGTTAATCAGCACCCCTCATTTAGTGAGCTTCATTCGAATTTGAATCATGTCCCAGTGACTATTAGTAGAAAACCTTTTCTTTTGAGTTTTGTTACTACTTTCACTGTTAATTCCCAGTCTATCTGATCCATTATTTGTAAGAACTGGTCCTTTATTTTAAATAACACATCCCTCTTTGAGAAACTAGGAGATCGCCCTTATGTTGTGTACAAAAGGGGAAGTAATTTGAAAGAATTACTACAAAGGAATTGGCTCCAAAATCAATTTGGTAGATCAAAAGGCATGACCTCTTGTGGTCATTGCAACTGGTGTAAAATGATCAAGCAAGGCAGTTCTTTTGTGGTTAGAAATAGGAAATATCAAATTTTCCACAAGTTAAACTGCGAGTCAAAATCCATCATTTATGTGGCCTTATGTGACTGTTGTCCAGCATTTTACATAGGCAAAACGGATTGTAAGATCCGTGAACGCATTTACTAACACGCCTATGCAATTAGGAAAAATAAGAATGACAACACACTAGCCAAACATATTAGTATTCACCCAGGACATAGTTTTCATTTTATGGGCATTGACCATGTCCCCACTAGCATTAGAGGAGGTTCTTTCTCGTTGATTTTAGAGAACAGCGAACTTGAGTGGCAGTTAAAGTTGGATGCCTTCAAGTTCCCTGGGTTGAATGAGAATTGTAACATTTCTGCAGTTTTGAAACTGCGGAGCTACTTGAGATAGGTATTCTCTTTGGTTTTCTTAACTTTTTTTGTGTTGGACCTTAAAATTCTTGTTTACCTCTTGTACGTGTTATTTATTTAGTCTTTTATTTTGAATAAATTTACTTTAAATAGTAGGTTTTGTAAAATAAATATACCTTATAATATTTATACATTTTTAATGTTAGGATGGTTGTAAATGTGTAAAATATTTTATTAATTCCATCTGTTTATTATGTAGGTATTTCCCTTTTTTATATCAAGTACATTTACTGTGTATACCCTTAGACCTTAGTTGTAATAGGTTTCTTTGTTTTTTAAGTTTATTGTTTAAAGTTTGTTTTCACAATTATACCTGTTTTACTGTGCTATTTCTTTTTTCGAAGACAGGAGTAATAATATTGTTTTATTATAAATCTTATGTAATTACATGACAGTATAAACTGTTTCACTTTTAAAGCATGTTTTTAAAATGTTATAATTTTAATGTTCAGGGAACTGACGTATGTTGATGTCATTTCCCACTGGTTATATAGGTGTGTTTTGAGCACCTGTGACTGTATCTCTGATGAAGCTGCATTCTTGAATAGCGGCGAAAACGCTGTTGTTTTTTTGGATAAAATAAATTTGCGTTTAGTACGATTGGTTGGACTCTCTGTGCGAAGGTTACCTGTGGCTTTTTTGTTTTCTAAGAGTGTTACTAACAGCTATAATGCATCATTGCTGGACAGCTACACTACCTGACATGTATGCATTAAACATTAGTCCTGACAACATGTTACACTGCAGTACACTGGTACACTGTAGTACAGTCACTGTGTGCATCAGAACCATATTAGCCTGTCCCTGCATCAATGTTATGGATCACAGGGATGTGGCACAGGTATCCTCATATGCACAGGGTGTGTTGTTGGTTTGCCAGGGACTGAGGGGGGCCATACATTTGATACCATGTGTGTGGGTGAGGGGTATAATTAGTTGAACTAGGCATGGTGATGTAGTGTGTGTAGGTATGGGGTTGCCCTAGGTGTGTCCGTATAGTGTGTGAGTATGCATACACACAGTTCTGCCATGTGGCTGCCCTATACAGGTGTTTTTTGGACAGCTGCAGACCATACCTCGCAGGGTATGCAGTTCACCACCTCTGGCCATGGACACGCAGACTGTGCCTGCCAGGGGTTCCATAGGCACATCCAGATACAGGCCTCAATGTGCTACTCTCCCCTGATGATGACAGATGGCCACTGGAACCAGGTTCCTCCTGGGATTGGCCAGGGCCAAATGCCCATGGCCTGCTGTGGTGTGGTGTGGTGTGAACAGCACCCCCCCTGCAGTGCTGGGGCTGATAATGCCACTACAGGCGCACCTTGGTGTCCTAGCATGTCCACATTGACCGCCAGCTGTTGGTGTTGCTGCCCTATGTCCACACATCCATTGCCGCACGCCCAACACATGTTCAAGCATGGACAAACCACGGTCGATGAGGGCCACCATCTCACCCAACCATCTATCCATGACTTGTGTATTATCATGGAGGGCACCAGACAATTCATGGAAGTTGTCGCTTGCAGATGTGAGAGCAGCCCTTTGCAGCCTCAGGCCCTATCTGGTGTACAGTTCCATATGTGCCTGTGCACCCATGACAGTCTGAAACATGTGCCTGGTGGTACCAGTTGTGGCGTGTCTGCCAGGGGCATGATGACCAGTGGCCCTTCCACGAGCACCCTGGTACATCTGCCTATGTGGTGCCCTGCCGGACATCTGGCTATGCCTGCTGTGACCACACACAGCAGGCATAGATACCACACTCTCCTGTGCACTGCCACCAACGGCCAACTGTCGCTCTGCTATGGCCACTGGTGATGGGGTCTGTATAGGCACTGTAACTGTGTGCATGGTTGGGGTGGCTAAGAGGGGGATGTCAAACGATGGTGCAGTTTCGGCCCCTGACAACCCCGCCTGTGCCTCAACAGTACGATTATCATCTTCAGTGTCTGTATGGACACCAACTTCAGACTGCATTCAGGAGGGACCCTGACTCACCTTGCCACCTGTGGGGGAAAACAAGAAATGCACTTTAAGACCTGTACAGCATTGCATAACAGCACACACACACACACACACACACACACACACACACACACACACACACACACACACACACACATGCAGACACACATCCTACATGTATCCACCCCCCCTCCACTCCACCAGATTGCACTTACAGACAAAATAAGCCCCCCACACACACACATACAGGTGAAGTTGCACAAAGATAGTACACACAGTCATCCCATTACCCATCTGTCAACATGTATAACATATGGTACTCAACAACATGCAGTGCAGCTATAGTCAACCCATGCTAGCAACAGTATACATGTGTGTGATGCATGGGCTGTGTTAGTAGGTGATGCCCCTTCCCTTGGAAAACACTGCACCCATGTACACAGTATTGCTGTGCACCTGTTCTGCACCCTGCCATGTACTGTGCACCAAACCTCACAGGCATACAATCCATTGCTGAATGTGTATTTCTGTGTCAGTTATGTTTGCTCTAATGCTCATAGCCCCTACGTTTTTCAGTGACACATACCTGGGATGATATATGGATAGATGTCATTTGTGAATGCCTGATGTCTGGTTTACAGATCTCAACATCAGCGGTGCATGTATGACCAATCCAATACTATTACACTGACAACCATCAGACCATACCATGGCTATGGGGAGTGTACACAACCTTATTGATACTGTGCACTCTTCCTTGATCTGCTACGGGACCACATCACCGCATATATTAACAGCACATGAGCCTGATATGTGACATATGTCCTGTACATTCAAATGCAGTGTCTAACAAATGTGTTAGTTGTGCAATTGTCTGCAATGCATACACTCTGTGGGTGCATATGTTTGCACGCCCTTATCATAATGGTTTGTTGCACCTATTGCTATGTGTACTACAGCAGTCACTATTCCTGGCAGGGGTATACTAACATGGGCCATCTGCATTTGCCAGTGTATGGTCAATCTGCCCTACACATGTCCCTCGACTCTGCATGATTACAAGGTCTACTCATGTGCACATCTCTTGGTGTTCACACACTGCCGTCACTATTGCTGTGGGGGTAGGGTTACATCTGCCACAGTTCCTGAACCTGACTGTGTGCAGATAAAGCCATTCGTAGCATCCTTAGGATCCCTGCTGCAGTACACTGGTGTGTCATGTTGACACAGCCTCCCCACCTTCAGCCTTTTTGCAGATGCTTGACAAGTATGGCCTACATGTGTGTCAGTTTGCAGTGTCCCATACACTGAAGACGATGCGTTACAGCCTAGTCCCAGCTAATACTGTGGACCACAGTATTATATTATGCCATAGTGTAGATCTGTAACAGTTGCCATTGTAATACTTGTATAAACACTGTTGTTGCACTGTATAAGGGTGATGTTTCACTCATGTCCCAACTATAGGCCATGTGTCCCACCATTATGTTCATCCCTGTGGACACATTTTGCAATGACAGTTAGTTATCTTGCAGGTGTCTAACATACTCTTCCGATACCCATCATGGTCACCACTGTGTTGCAGTGCATTTAACAGCAACAATACGTGAACATGTATGGCATGCATTATGGGTAGGTGTATTACATGTGTGCATGGAATATACTATAGCCATTACATGCCCGGTGTATTGGCAAGCATCAACATAAACCATACTCACCAGCTACAGGCTACTGCCTTGGTGGTATACCAGAGGGACCTATATAAGAGTGTGAGAAATGCAATGTCAGTGGCCACAGCTGTGGCATTACTACAGGGTGGGTGCAGCATTACAGTACATCAACAGTACAAGTCCACAATACTACCGCTTATGCACATCTGTTTATTACTACTAAGCAGCAACAAACTATATATATGACATCTCACATATGCATGATCTACCTGTACAGATGTGGATGCATAAGCAACAATGGTCTACTGATGTGCCCTGTGGCCTTAGCTGCACGCTCCCCAGCTGGTGTGTGGGTAGCACCCACATCCACAATGGTTTCTGCCAGTTGTTAGGTGTGTGGGTGGGCAGGTACACAAGGTTGGCGAGGAGCTCCTCAACATGTGTCAGGGGGGATGGATGGCATGATCCCCCCCCATTGTGAGGTGATCCTCCCAGACTGCAACATCATGCCAACGGGCACTGCGAAGCAGGTCAGAACAATGGTGCTGGACCTGCTCAAATCTGCGGTTATGCAGGTCAGCATCACTGACCCTGTGGACTAGATTGTTTCACAGGACAGTCTGCTCCTGCTGCTCATTGGCAGCCCTGCCAAACAGAACAGGATAGTGCTGTATTAGGTGGTTCAACACA